>NC_080105.1:9572223-9872223 GCF_950005125.1 Chionomys nivalis | reverse complement strand
ACAGCTGGAGCATAAATTATTTCAATCCTTTTGTAACCTGGTTGGCAATCTTTATTAAAAATGAATATGCTCTAACATTTAGATAAGAAATTACATTCCTCCAACAGATGCTCTATCATACTACAAAAGCATTTGTTCAACTATGTTCATAGCAGCATTATTTGTAATAGCCAGAACCTGGAAACAACCTAGATGCCCTTCAATAGAAGAATAGATGAAGAAAGTGTGGAATATATACATATTAGAGTACTACTCAGCGGTAAAAAACAATAACATCGTGAATTTTGCATGCAAATGGATGGAAATAGAAAACACTATCCTGAGTGAGGTAACCCAGACCCAAAAAGAGGAACATGGTATGTACTCACTCATAAGTGGATTCTAGCATTAAATAAAGGACATTGACTCTATAATATGAGATCCTAGAGGAGCTAAATAAGATGAACCCAAAGAAAAACATAATTATCCTCCTGATATTGGAAGGAGACAAGATTGCCAGGCAAAAAAATGGGGCACTGAAATGAATAGAGAATTCTCAACAGAAGAAATTCAAATGGCCAAAAGACACATAAGGTCATGCTCAAACTCCTTAGCGATAAGGGAAATGCAAATTAAAACAACTTTGAGATACCATCTTACACCTGTCAGAATGGCTAAAATCAAAAACACCAATGATAACCTTTGCTGGAGAGGTTGTGGAGAAAGGGGCACACTCATTCATTGCTGGTGGGAATGCAAACTTGTGCAACCACTTTGGAAATGAGTGTGGCGATTTCTCAGGAAGTTTGGGATCAACCTACCCCAAGATCCAGTAATACCACTATTGGGAATATACCCAAGAGATGCCCCATCAAATGACAAAAGTATCTGTTCAACTATGTTCATAGCAGCATTGTTTGTAATAGCCAGAACCTGGAAACAACCTAGATGCCCTTCAATGGAGGAATGGATGAAGAAAGTGTGGAATATATACACATTAGAGTACTACTCAGCGGTAAAAAACAATGACTTCTCGAATTTTGCGTGCAAATGGATGGAAATAGAAAACGCTATCCTGAGTGAGGTATCCCAGACCCAAAAAGAGGAACATGGGATGTACTCACTCATAATCGGTTTCTAGCCATAAATGAAGGACATTGAGCTTATAATTTGTGATCCTAGAGAAGCTAAATAAGAAAGTGAACCCAAAGAAAATCATATAGTCATCCGCCGGGAGAGGGGAAGTAGACAAGATTGCAGGGCAATAACTGGGAACTTGCGGGTGAGGTGGCATGGGGCAAAGGGGAAATGGGATGAGAAACATGAGAAGGGGAGGATGGGAGGAGCTCGGGGGATTGGGATGGTTGGGATATAGAAAGGGAGGATACGGGAGCAGTGAAGTATATATCCTAACTAAGGGAGCCAGCTTAGGGTTGGCAAGAAACTTGACTCTAGAGGGGTTCGCAGGTGTCCAGGGAGATGTCCCCAGCTGGTACCTTGGGCAACTGAGGAGAGGGAACCTGAAATGACCCTATCCTATACTGATAAATATCTTACATATCACCTTAGAAACTTCTTAATTAAGGGAGCCATTTTAGGGTTGGCGAGAGACTTGATTCTAGAGATATTCCCAGGTGTCCATGGAGATGTTCCCAGCTAGATCCTTGGGCGGCTGAGGAGAGGGAGCCTGAAATGACCCTGTCCTATAGCCATACTGATGAATATCTTGCATATCACCATAGAACCTTCGTCTGGCGATGGTTGGATATAGAGACAGAGACCCACACTGGAGCAATGGACTGAGTTCCCAAGGTCCAAATGAGGAGCAGAAGTAGGGAGAACATGAGGAAGGAAGTCAGGACCACGAGGGATGCACCCACCCACTGAGATGGTGGGGCTGATCTATTGGGAACTCACCAAGGCCAGCTGGATGATGGAGCATGTGATCAAACCAGACTCCCTGAGGTGGCTGACAAGGAGGACTGACTGAGAAGCCAAGGACAATGGCACTGGGTTTTGATCCTACTGCATGTAATGACTTTGTGGGAGCCTAGTCTGTTTGGATGCTCACCTTCCTAGTCCTGGATGGAGCGGGGAGGACCTTGGACTTCCCACAGGGCAGGGAACCCTGACTGCTCTTTGGACTGGAGAGGGAGGGGAAGAGGAATGGGGGGAGCGGGAGGGAAATGGGAGGAGGGGAGAAGGTAGAAATTTTTAATGAAATAATAATAAAAAGAAAAAATTACTTGTAAATATGGAAAAAAGAAATTACATTCCTAGATTTAGCAAAAAATAAAAATTATTCATTTGTTCATTGAAACATATATACGAGAAAGTTCTTTCCACATCATGTGCCCCTAAATATAACCAAAAGTATAATTGCTGTTGTACATCTTCTTTTCATAGGTGGAATGATATGTGAAAAGCATAAATGTTAGACAACAGAAACCAGTCACAAATAATATTAATTACATGCTGCTTATTAACCTAATTTCAAAAGCAGGCAACTGTAAGGCACAGTTCATTAGTATCTCAGAGCATCCTTACTGGAAAGAGTCTCAAGGAGAACTGAGGGTCAGTCCAGCAGCTAGGGGGCATCTTCAAAATTGAATGTAACTTTAAATATAAAGTGTCTTCAGTGTGTATTACACAAAAGAAATAGATAATTTTTTAAAAAGTGAGATAAGACCAGTAGAAGAATCACATAGAATTTAATAGCTTTGTAATAATTTATGCTGCTATTTCTTGTATTTTTCCCCATGGCCAAAATTCTCATTTACTTAAATTCTGCTTAATTGCAACAGAGGGACTGACTCCCTAAGGTCAGAATTTCTAGCACATTTGGTTCTAATGTCACTAGTCTACAAGGGTTAAAAGGAAGATTATAGGCAAATGTGACTTACAAAATAAGCAGAGTCAGATTTGTGGTGAGGGTTAGATACACCGAAGGTTCAGAGCTGCAAGGAACTACAGAAGCGAAAGGTGAAGCCAGCCTAAGAAGTGAGGTACCCAGAAACCCGAGACACATCTTCCATTAGGATGAGCAGTCAGTATTCTAAAAACGGTAACTTTACTTTTATTTCTTATATTTTTCAAAGTATTGCTTTGTGAACTGTAATGATAGTAAAAACATTTGTTTCACAGTTAGAGGCTATAAGCAATGCAGGAGAGAGGCACAACAGGGATTGGGAATTAAAATTACTACAGTCAATAAAAAAATTAATTTACAATAAATTAAACCAAAGTCATCTTTTTTTTTTTTTTGATTTTCGAGACAGGGTTTCTCTGTAGCTTTTGGTTCCTGTCCTGTAACTAGCTCTTGTAGACCAGGCTGGACTTGAACTCACAGAGATCTGCCTGCCTCTGCCTCCCGAGTGCTGGGATTAAAGGCGTGCACCACCACCACCCGGCTAGTCATCTTAAACTTGACCATCATGGGTGATATTGAGATTGGATTACTAGTTTCATCCATCAGGATAGCCAAGTGAATGGCAGGAGAAGCTGTGCCAGGTAGTTATGCTAAAGCATGAACTGACATTGTCCTCAAAACCAAAGGAGATTTCATAAGAAACCAACTTATAGGTTTGAGAAATGATTTAAATAATCAAGAATCTGGATTCCTCTTTACCACATAGTCATAATTCTATATGTATTAGCTATAATCTGCAAAGAATGGCCACTGAGGATTAGGGAGTCTACATTTTTTATTTGCACTGCTTACTCACAATGAACCTTGCAAATGCTCAATGAGTTTATTATCACTCTAGTTAGCTTGCAAAAAGAAAAACAATGAAAAGACAGGTTATTAGGAGCCTTCTACCCATGGCAATCTGATCATGCACCCTACACATAAACTCCTTTTCTGCTTAAAACTGAAAGGCTACATTTTTTTATGAATGTAAGCATGAGAACATTTTTTGAATAATTGTTGTCAACTATTTGTTTAAAATAGCTATAAATATTATTTTCTAAGTAAACCTCTAAACATATCTACTCTGTCTTATAAACTTTCTCAGAATAATAAAGGCTATTTGGAAAATTTTCTCAGGAAACACCATTTCATTTAGAAATTTTAAAAATTTCTTTTAGCTGTGTTTTCCTTAAAATTAGTAATGAATCATATACTTTAAAAATGTAGAAGTCATGCTGTTCAAGATGAAATGCCACCATGAGTGAAATCCAATTTTGTGGTTTGTTACACTTTAAATACCATTTCCAGATGTTCTCTATTGTCCAAAGACCATCCATGAAGGCTAAAAGTCTTACACCTTTCTTTTCGTAAAATATTAATTCTCATGTTTATCTCAGTTAAATCCAAAAGGAATGCTTATTGGTACATGCAAAAGAACAATCTGTTTATTACTATGATCTGGTAACTCAAATTATACTTAGGATGTTTATCTCCTCAATTTATCAAATAGTTCTGCTTATATCCATTATGAAATTCATGAACCACAAGGAAACTGGTGACCAAAACATTCTTTGCCATTGTGGGATAGTAATCAACCTGAAATTTTTCATGTCATGAAATTTTTTTTGTTCCATATCTACTCTCTTACATCCAATCACTGAATTTCTATGATATCTTTCCTAGCCAGTAATTCCACTATGAGGGCTATAAAGTGACTGAGATGAAAGGCATGGATGTTTTCTCTGATCCAAACAACAGCTCCTGATGTCTTCATTGAGGGCTCTGACAGGAAATAATTGAAACCATAATGTCAAGTATGACAAATATCAGTAAGAGGAACTACAATGTTCTTTGGAGGGGAACTATATTTAGCCACATCTATTGTAATTGGTTAGTAGAAAACAAAGCACAATCACTAAATGAAACATGGAAAGCCGGGTGATGGTGGCGCACGCCTTTAATCCCAGCACTCGGGAGGCAGAGGCAGGCGAATCTCTGTGAGTTCGAGGCCAGCCTGGTCTACAAGAGCTAGTTCCAGGACAGGAACCAAAAAGCTACGGAGAAACCCTGTCTCGAAAATCCAAAAATAAATAAATAAATAAATAATAAAAAAAAGAAATATGGAAAAAAGTAATACAATTGTAAAATAAAATTGTTAATTCTATGATAGGCAAAGAACACATTTTTTATTTTTGTGTTTTTTTCATGATTTCAATTAAATATATCTCAAAAAAGTGAGAAAATATTTCACCTTTTATATCTTGTCTGCTTCATATAATGAGTTATTCCGAGATAACTACTTTTGTTGGCTGGACAAACAGCATGTAAGATGTGGCAGAACCAGAGCTGAACAAAAGTTACTGGGATGCTGGAGAGGTACAGAAGGAATTGCATAGATAATTAGCAAAGAATAAGACATTTCAGTGAAACAAGAGAGATAAGAACAAGAAATCTATCATACAAAGGGGTGACTATAGGTAAAAAGATGCCTTCTATTATTGAAAAATGCTAACAGAGCTGAGGTAAAGTGTTTTCAACAATAATTATTAGGATTTATTATCACATGAATAAGTCACTATATTTAGTCATATTTCTCAAATTTCTCAAATTATTTATAGACAGCATGTACAACTTTGTCAAAAATAAGATGGTGATAAAAACAAATTCATATAAAACTGTCAAAAATTCTATAGTAAGTGAAGGAATAGAATTATACATATCTTTATTTTGGGATTAAAACTATTCTTAAATTACATTAAACATTATCTCTAAAGTGGTTACAAAACCTTTTTACCAAGAGTCGTGATAATGTTTGGTATCTTAACAACAATATTACATTTATATAACCTTGTACTTCAACTGTGTAATTTGAGTAATTTGTTCTCATTTAAACCAAGTGTTTATTTTACACAAAGGAGCATGAAACATACAATGCAATCAATTTGCATATGTACATAGTCATATTTTTGGTGGCTGTCACAACACAAACAAGTACCAGATAATTTTTAAAAATATTCGTCACAACTTTTCCCATTCTGCTGCATAAAGATGAATATATAAACAATCATTCTAGCTTCAGGAAGATTACATGAATATAATGCAAAATTTTAAGAAATCATGTGAGAATTTTCCTCATGTAGGAAGTATGACTAAATTGGAAAAAAATGAGATCATCTCTGGAAACTGACTTTTATAGTTTGTGTTATTTGACTGTTGGTGTATGTGTGTGTGTATGTTTCTTTTTCCTTTTTTTGTTTTTTGTTTGTTTGTTTTTGAGACAGGTTTCTTGGTAGCTTTGGAGCCTGTTCTGGAATTTGCTCTTGTAGAACAGAATGGCCTTGAACTCATGGAGATCTGCCTGCCTTTGCCTTCCAAGGGAAGTGCTGGGATTAAAGGCATGTGCCACCACTGCCCCGCTGTGTGTATGTTTCTTTACATAAACAAAAAAGGACACATTTTATACCATCAGTCTCAGTGATGTTAACTCCTCATTATTCTGTGGCTAAACATCTTTGTATATTAATTTTACATGCACATTATACTGCATTTTAGAGGTTTTATCCTTGTTGTCTTAATTATATTAAGCAGAAAGAAGATTCTACAAAAAAAAACAGAAAAGAAAAGAAAAAGAAGTATATTTGTCACCACCAACTGACTGCTTTTCATGGGTAGCAATTTCAAACTTCTATTATACAAAAGTATTAAGAACCTGCAGGAATGTGCCTTACTCTCTCTGAGGCATGAATGGGGTTGGGGGAAAGGTGGAGGGAATGGGAGGAGGGGAGGAAGGGGGTATTGGTACGTGAAATGAAAAAAAAAAAGGATAGTTTGTTCTCTTTTAAAAAATAAATAAAAGAACCTACAGGAAGGCAAGTTCAATTGAGAAAAATTATGTTCAAAAATATTTTGAGTAAATTACAAACTTAATGAAGCTTCAGTGAGGTTTTCACTTTCTTCTGTGTTAATAGATACAACACCTGATAACAAGTATCATATAATACATCTTTATTATATTTGCCTTTTATTTCTTTATTTTTGTTTGGTATTTGGGTAGCTTGCGGGAGCAATGGAGAGACACAGAGCCTCACTCTGCAATCCGTGCTGGCCTTTCTTTCACATAAATCCTCTTGCTTCAGCCTTTCAAGTGTTGGGGTTACCAGTGTGGTTCTAATTTGACTTTCTAAAACTCTTTACTTGTAAAAATGTGGGTATAAGAACGGATGACAGACTATACATGCACAGCTGTTAATACTATTTTTCTTATTGCAGAAATAAAATGAAGTTATTCATGGTTTTGTTTCAGCATCCCCTATCCAGTCTCTTTACTACATGAAACATTAAGGATAACCAGGACGGCAAAGCTCTATTATTGATATTTTTCAGTATGGAATTCCAGCAATGAGAAGGCTCAATAGCACCCCTCATCACACCAGCGGCTTTGTTCTGGTAGGCTTTTCTGAATGGCCCCGACTGGAGATGGCTCTCCTTGTCGTCGTCTCCATCTTCTATATATTGACCCTCTTTGGTAATTCAGCTATTATCATTTTGTCTCGCCTTGATCCTAAACTCCATACCCCATGTGTTTCTTCCTGGCCAACCTTTCCTTTTTAGATCTCTGCTATACTACTTCTACTGTCCCCCAGATGCTGATAAATGTACAGAGCCATAAGAGAAGCATCAGCTATGAGGGATGCATAGCACAGCTGTTCATCTTCCTCGGCCTTCTCTCCATCATGGCTTGTGATCGCTATGTGGACATCTGCCAGCCTCGGCGTCACACAGTTGTCATGCACTCTCAGCTGTTGGCAGCAGTAGCCTGGGTAACTGGTTTCAGCTACTCCTTGGTGCAGACAGTCCTGACTTCTTTGTTGCCTCGTTGTGGGAAATACCAGATAGAGAATTTCTTCTGTGAGGTACCTGCCATGCTTCAGTTATGCGTTGACACCTGGGTCAATGAGATAGAGATGTATGCTGCTGTGGTTGTCATAAAAGTTATCCCACTTGGGTTAATTCTTTTCTCTTATGTCAATATTGTCAGAGCAGTCATAAGGATACAGTCTTCTGAAGGTCGGAAGAAGGCTTTTCACACTTGTGGGTCCCATCTTTTGGTGGTCGTAATGTTCTATGGCTCTGCCATCAGTGGATATGCATACATGGCACCTAACAGCAGCTTAGCAAAACTGAAGGGCAAGCTTTTGGCACTCTTCTATGGACTCATGACCCCAATGCTTAACCCTCTTATCTATACCTTGAGGAACAAGGATGTCAAGGCAGCAGTGAAGAAGATACTTGGAAGAGAACAAGAGCAAGGATAGAATTTAGCTTAGGTGAAAACAGGTCCTATTGAAATCCAGTCCTTGGTTCCGGAGCAGACTTGCTAACAGCCATTATTCTTCTAATCAGAAAAACTATCCTGATTGTGACTACTTGTTATTGTTTATATGAAATAGTCAATTAGTTCAACAAAACAAAAAATGATTAAGTAAATATTAAATTTTATTAGAAATGTTGTGTGGAAAATGAATAGGGGTAGCAACTTTTTAAAAGTGTAAAAACACATCTACATGAAATTTAGTCATTTTGTGCCATACACAAACAAAATGAAATATAATTTCCTACCTTCAATATTTTGCATGTTATAAAGATAAAGATAAAGTTTTATATCTAATCTTCCTTTAATCAGTATTTTGAGTTACCTTCCTGATAAATGAGTGGCTGTGGTAATGATCTGCACTGCTGTGGAGGACAGTAATGAGAAGAGGGCCCCATAAAATCCTTCTGACTGTGTTACTTTCCTCAGTCTTCCTCACAATGTATTTTTTATCTCATATTGCATTGTGTAATAGATTTGTTTCCATTGTGATTTCTCTGCATGTAAGGAACAGAGCATAACAGATTTTTTGCTTCCAGTTTTTGATAGTATACAGAAATTATCTATCATGCTATGGAATTACCATTACACTATTTGTTATTCAATAATATTGTGGTTTTTTTTTATTAACTTAAGTCATTATCTTGTTTCCAATTTTTGAAGAAAGGATTTCATTTATTTTATGATGAACTGAAAATTGTTATTATTTTTCATATAATATATTTTGACCATATTCTTTGCCTTCCCCCAACTCCTTTATCATCTCTAACTCCCTACCCACCCAACTTCATGGATTTTTTTCCTCTCAAAAAGAAAAAGAAAAGAGAAGCAACAAAAAACAAAAAGAATGAAAATCTAATGGAAAAAGTCAGTAAGACAAAAACAAAACAAAACAAAAAGTACACATACACACACACACACACACACACACCAACAGCATGGAGTTTGTCTTGTGTTAAGTAACTTCTCCTAAGCATGAAGCCTGCCATACTCCTCTTCTCAGTGCTGAATTTTTTTCTAGTTTGAACCTTTGAAGGTCTTGTGCATGTTGTCATAGTCTTTCTGTCTGTCAGCCTTTCCTATTTGTAGTCCCTTGATTTTCTTCAGTTGTTTTATTGTTCTAGGTAAGAATTTAAGTCCTATATTGGATAGGTATGGAAATAGTAGACAATCTTGTCTTGTTTCATAGGAAATGTTTTGAGTTTCTCTCCATTTAGGTTGATGTTGGCTATGGGTTTACTATAAATTGTCTTTATTGTATTGAAGCATATCCCTTGTATCCCTAAGCTCTCTAGGACTTTTACCAAGAAAGGATGTTGGATTTTGTCAAAGGCCTTTTCAGCATCCAATGAGATGATTACATGGTTTTTGTCTTTTAGTCTGTTTATGTGGTGGATTATGTCTATTGATTTCTGCATGCTGAATCATGTTTGCATCACTGGGATGAAGCCAACTTGATTATATTGGATAAGCGTTTAATATGTTTTTTAATGTTATTTATTTTTCTCAGATCTCTCATGGTGTTGATGACTATGCTGATTGATTATAGCTTTGTCAGTTTAAGAGCAGCAAGCATACCAGCTCCTCCTACAAGGCTGCAGATGTCTTCTCAGTTCTCTTCATTAGTAAAAATCAGGCCGCTGGCCTCAATGGAGAGCTACTTCTAGGTCTCTAGCTGACAAAGGCACAGTTTACCTTGCTACCAGACTCTAAAAAGAGAATAATCTCACAAAACAGGATGCAAAGTAACTTTTTGCTATTCCTTTGTGAGATATTTTGTTCATAGATTTGTTGGCTATTTATAGCTGTGGCAATGAGAACATTTTCTGTAGATTTAAATGCAGTATTTGCTACATAAGAGTTTTCTTGCTTTTTACCCCACTTACGCCCTCTTTTTTATTACTCTTTAAGCTATTCCCAAATAACTCTTTTTGTGGATCATTTGTAGTGTCTATGAACTGACATTACTACTTATGTGAACATACTCTCGCAGAGAATAGTACAATTGATGGCAAACGAGTGATCCACTATCACCATCCACCCATCCACACCCATCAACAGGATCTAGCATCCACCTGCAAACTATAGTGGCACAACAGCAGCGCAAATGTTATGAGAGTATCCAACCACTTTTTAAAATTGGATTATGGAATCACACCTAAAGGAACATAGAAGTAAAATGACTCCCAATGGCAAATATAAAGAAAGAAAGGAAGAAAATTCCACCCACCAAGTACCTGTCTTCTACAGAAATTTTTATGTAGTCTGTCAACAGGCAATTTTGTGAGATTGTCTCTATGTAAATTTGACTATTAGAACAAAGAATGAATGATATCACCCTAAGGCCTCCTGGTTTGTGTGTGGTAGGTGGGGGATGGAGCAAGGTTACTCTCTTGTCTATGCAGAAGTCACACTGCTGAAGTGTTTTGGGAAGGAATTCCATTTTGAAGGGAAAAGTCATGGCTTCACAAGGTTTTTACAGATATGACAGTGATTTTTCTAAAATCGGGTTGCTCCATGTGGACATGGACGTATACACTTCCAGAGGATCTGCCTGTTGGTCTGTCATCTGTACATTCACTGTATATTGTGGACTCCGACAGACAATTCCAGCTCTAGGGAATCCAATAGTTCTCTTAATTCTTTGGTATCTGTATGCTTTGTGCACAAAGACACATGCATTAATAAAGTATGATAAATATTTTAAATTGTTTTATCAAAAACTAGAGAAAGTCATAAGCAAAGCCACTGAAAATGTCAAGTATTTGTGACTGAGCCCTCCATTTTGGTCTGCTGATCTATCATGCTTTCTGAATGCTGAATACTTCACACTGGCTCGATTCCTACATCTTTATAGTAATTTTAAATCAGAAATCAAGGTGTTGTAATTTTATTTGAAAACTGTTTATCTATTGAGATCTTGGTCCATTACCTTCCCTTTGATTTTACTTAATAATGTTGGCTGTGTAGCAATGTCTGGCTTCTTGGAATCAGACAGAAGCAGTGAACAGTGGGTAAACTCTATTGTAAATGTAATAAAAATACCCACAAGTTAACAATCTAACTTTAAACAGGACAGTTCCACAAAAAATTACTTCAATCAATTTCAGTAATCAAGCTTAATTTTTAATGTTGTTAATGGGTTGTTTAATTTGATATTTGAGAGTTAATAAGACAAATTAAAGATAATTGGGGTGACTTTTAAATTTAGATTTAATGGCTTTAAGAAATACATTTTCTTCTTATTTTGTCCAATTTGAAATTTTATAAGTTCTTTTACCTCTGCTTAGACTAGTTAAAGAAAACCAAAAGAACATGCATTTTACATTATTTAAACATTTAAAGAATTTTACAAACTAACTAGAGAAGGCTGAATCTGAGAACCGAGGAATTCATAATCATTTTTTAGTTCTACAAATTTCTTGTCTTGTTTTGCCTGGAAGGGACTGGATTTCTAAGATCATGTTATTTAATAAAATCACCTAATATTCTGAATACAATAATCACAGTTCAGAAATTATCATCTAATGTACATAACTTGATATGTAAAATTAATTTTTTTGTGAAAATCTCATTTAGCAAAAACACAGGATGAAAAAACCTCCACTAGGAGACCCACTGGAGCAGACCATTGAGGGAAAACAAAAACACGGGTGTATGGCTTAGACTAGGGCATTACCAGGAGACCTTGGTCCAAGGATATAGAAACTATGTCTCACAGGGTTTGCATGAACACACTACTAAAGAATGCCTCAAAGACTTTTAGCTAGCATTAAACACACTTTAGACAAAAGAGATCAATCAATAGAAATCTTTAATAATATAGAGCCAGAATTCTTAATTTAAAAAGTGACTATAAAAAGAGAAAATTGATTGCAGGAGTCTTGACAACAGCAACTGTTTTCAGTTTATTAGATAATGTGATTATCAGCATAGGACATCTCTGGGTACAATAATTAGGGGAGCGGTTTTATTGCTGGTAGCTCTCCAGAGAGGCCTGTGAGTTTGGTTATGGATAATCTGTGTCAGGGTGATCCTGGGTATTGCCTCTGGATAAGCACCTCCATATCACTGAAAACAGATCCATATCTCTACTTCGCAAGAATTTTCTCTCTGGGGCTGTTATCTTTTCTCACTAGCCTTTTCAAAGCTCCCTTCACATCTTTGTTTCTTAAAGTGTAAATGAGGGGGTTTAGAGTAGGAATAACCACAGTGTACAAAAGGGTGATGAATTTCCCCTGACTATGTGCATACGAACTATTAGGCTGGATATAGACAGCAGTGATTGTGCCATAAAATAGCACTACTACCAGCAGGTGCGATCCACAGGTTCCAAGAGCTTTACCCCAGGTTAGAGCTGACTTTAACCTCATCAGTACTTGGGCAATGTACCCATATGATACCAAGATGAGTGCCAGGGGAAGGAGGAGTAGCACCAAGGAAGCCATGAATAGCTGCACTTCGTTGCTACACAGGCCAGCTTGATCATGGCAGGAACTTCACAGATGAAGTGATAAATCCTGTGGTTCCCACAGCGAGGCAGGTGGAGGGTGATGGTGCCCTGAATCAGCGTGTTGCCCACTCCACTCAGCCATGCTATTCCTGCAAGAGCCTGGCAGAGCCGTGGGTGCATAACTGTGGCATAATGGAGTGGCCGGCAAACAGCAGCATAGCGATCAAATGCCATAACTGCGAGGAGGACACACTCAGTGGACCCCGGAGCCAGAGACACATAGAGTTGAATAGCACAACCTGTGGGAGTAATTGTCTTGGCTGGACCATGGAGGTTCCACAGCAGCTGAGGAACAATGCTGGTGGAAAAGCAGATATCAACAAAAGAGAGGTTGGTAAGAAAGTAGTACATGGGTGTTTGGAGCACGGAATCCAAACAGGAGACAAGGATGATGGCTGTGTTGCCTACCAGTGTCAGGAGGTAAGAGATTAGCACCACCACAAAGAGGATCTTTCCAAGTTGTGGCTGATCAGAGAAGCCCACCAGGATGAAATTGCCACCTGAGCTCTCGTTAACTGTCATCACTCTACCTATACAAAGGAGGGCGGCAAACACAGAAGCGCAGGTTAGATAAAACGGAAATGGAAAGGGATCAGAAATCCGCTAGAAGAACATGGATCCTAAAGACGGAAGATAGGATATGTTCTATATAGGAGACAGGTAGGAAAATGAGGGAGAGAAAGAGAGAGAGAGAGATTGAGATTCATGTTTCAATGGAAAGTCAAAGAATAAAGAGTTTACTGAGAATGAGAACTGTTAAAGGCACAGAGCTACACAAAGAACTACAAACAAGTAAGGGATAAGAATAGGAGAAAGAGTCTTACCCAGGGAAAAGTGCACCAATTCATTAACCAATCCCAAGTGGTCAGTCCTGAAAACACATACAAGTAACATCTTACAGTTTGAACGGGACATATGCATATATAGATATTCCTAAATGCATGTGTGCATGTAAAAATTATTGGAAAAGGCCATAAGTTTGAAAGAGAGCAAGGAGAGGGTTTGGAGGAAGAAAAACGAAGGGAGAAATGACATAATTATCAATCTCAAAAATAAAAGGAAAATGCTTTAAAAAGTTCAGAGCTAAAAAAACAGACCTTGTGAAAATTACTCAACAATCGATTGCTCAGTTTTTCCGAATTGTCTCATTTATTCTTTTAAGAAATTTACCCTCTTTTCTTCAAAAGCACTTATAAAATTACCCATGAAAGGTAGAAAGAGAGCTGTCAAATATATAAACAGGTTTTTGGTAGGTATCCCACTGTGACAGTAGGAAAAGTAACAAAGAAGCATTTGGAAAGAAAAAGTAAAAGGAAATGATACTGCACATCTCTTCCTGAAATGGGTATTTGTAAAATGCTGAGAAAAAATTATACAACCATAGTGATTTAATGGTTTGTTAGACATAATGCATGGGTTAGTTGTCTGCCAGTATTTTTCTTATAATATGAAAGCAGGCAGTCTTGAGTAGTTTAGCAGTCAATATAGAATGCTCTTGTTAGTTTTGAATAATTTTAGAGCCTTGAAAAATAATTTTACACTTGTGAGTTTTATTTTTATGTTACGGTAACTAAGACTTAATTAGCCACCTTTGAACTTGTGTTTTATAACCTATTTTCCTTGTTATTGTAACTTCATAGTATAAAACAATAGAGAATATAAGCTCAATTGATTTATTGCTTTATTTAGATTTCCAAAACTTTTCTTTGTGTACATACATTGTACACAGTACTGTGCTACATAATGTCATTTTCATACACGTGTATATTGTATATTAAGAGAAACCCCTTATTTCCCCATTTCATTTAGTTTTATCAAAGACTTTATATGAATATATTAGATAGGAAGCCTTATAGGTGACCACTTATCTTTTGACTGTAATGCTTCATTATCATATTTCATAAAAATAATGTAAAATAGGATATTACTTAAAGTAAAATTAGTATTTATAAAAATGCCAGTTTCCCATACTATCATTTAATCAAGTTCTGCACAATTTCACCCTCCTTTCTCTTTTCAGAATGATACCTAATATAACAATGTTACTTCTCACTTAATCAAGTTTTAATTCCTTTATTCATTCAGTGTCTCCTAAGATTACTTTAGTCATGCTTATCAACTTCTACCTACCTGTAAGGGTCAATTTCCTGGGCATCCTTTTTGAAATCCTGAGGGGCTTTGTTTATAACCATGCAAATTTACACATGTGTCTATTTCAAAGAGCAGGGGGAAGGAAATGCTAAATGTGCAGAAATGCTTCTTTTAAATATCTAAAACAAACAAATATATTTAAACAATAGAATAGATGTTAACACACTTTTAGTAAGTTGCTGTCTTAACCATCTTATAAAATTGCTACTCTCCCATTTTTCCTCTCTTAACTAAGAAATGTTGTTTAAAAATTAATCAGATAAAGGGTGTGATAAAATAGTATGTTTCTTAAATTATCTAATTCAAATTTAACATCGATGTTTATATTCATTTATCTGTTATTATTCATATTTAATGAAAAAGCTAAGTATTTTTCCCTAACTGTATGCACTTCACATTGATCATTCAAGGTACTTGACTGTCCTTAGGAATTGTGTGAAACAATAATTTTGAAACCATATTTTAACATTATAATGCTATAAAATAAGTTTTTCCAGAAATGTTAGTGTTTTTGTAAAGGTAGCTGCTATATATTGTATTTTCAAGCTTCTTTACTGATATAGCCATGATTTCTTAATGGATTGATGTAACTCAGTCTTGTTGAGGAAATAAAAGACATGAACATCTTAATTTACTTCTGTTTTAAATGTAAGTATTTAATATAAAAGCAATGCTTTTAGTTCTCTATAATTTTTCAGAAAATACAGTGATTCATAATCAAGGAAACACGAATAGTTGCCATGTATACACAAAAAACAGAGAGGCATAAACTGTCTCCTCAGCAGCACATGTATGTCCAACACTATTGCCATGTTATGAAGGAGTTCATATTTTAAAGAATCTAAGTCATAAGGAAATTCTGTCAAATGGAGAAATTATCTTTCTTTGTTATGCTATCTTTGCTTTTTCTATTTCTGAACATATATTCTACAAACTTAAGGTAACTGTAAAATATAAATTATTTAAGTCTAAGTTTATAGTGAAATTTAATTTACTATGTTATTAAAAAATTTTTAAACTGCTCAGAATTCCAAAATACATATAAATAATTAGCCGAGCCACTTAAAGAAGACTGACTTGGCAGTTGATGAAAACATTACTTTCTTAGCTACAGTTTGTATAATGGTGAGACGAGGAGATGAAGAACAGGTGGTTATTATTTCCTCACCTCTGAAAGTTTTGTCCCCTCATCCTTCCAATTACATTCATAGGCTGAAAAGATGTTGCTTTTCATAAACACAAGATTCTGAAAATGAATCTTTGAATCCAAGCCCAAATATCAGATGTGAGTGCTTTGGCCAGAGCCAGGGGATGTTGAAGTGTATCACTGCAGCAGGAAATGATGCCAGCCCAAACTGGGATCTGGGGATCCCTATATTCCTAAAAGGGCAATTATCATCTGACACAAGAGTGACCAAGAACAAAATCTTCTGGGATACTGTATTGTAGTCACTGCTTCTTCACAGGTAAGTCTTTAATATGAGATGTTTCCAGGCTGTCAGGTCACATGCTGGACTTAGATTGTGAAGAAAGTGAGAATAGATTTCTTACTCTGAGCAAGTCTCAAGATTAGATAACTAATTCTCATGGAATCATCCCTTATTGACATGATTAGTAGTCTCTGTATAATCAGAACATAAAGCTTCGAATAAAGGTGAATATATGACATGGCAACCATTGTCCTAGGAATGAATTTTAATATGTGGATTCTGTTGAGGAGAAACAAGAATAGTTATTTTGACAGTTTTATCCATATTCTTTAATTTTATAAAAAGGTTCTGTGGTCTCACATATAAACTTCTTAAAAATTCACAAAGTTCATTGGAACTTCATTCAAAAACATAAAGCAAAGCACATGCACTATAGTTGCTTGAGCCTACTTTGTTCCAAATCATTTGCCTGCAACCATTTCATTGAGTGATCTTGAGTAATACATCTTAGGAACTTATATAAAACAGATAGTAAGACAAGTGTAGAGAGACGTCATCACAGAAACCTGCATTTAAAAATGGAGAGGGGACTCCCTGGGCTCCCTGCAGGGGCTCTACACCCTGCATACTGCCTCTCTCTTCTTGTCCCACCCAGCTTGCATCCAGAACCCTTCTTCCTTCTGCCCCCTTTCCTCTTTGGGCACATAATACCATCCAGCTCAGTCTGTCTGGCACTGGGGGCAAATCCTCAGGGCAAGTAGGCAGGCGAGATTTCCTTTGGTTCACTGGCCTGCCTGCACCAAGCAAGGTAAGGGCTTTGTTTACAAACTACCCAACCTGCATGGAGTTCTGATCTAGGCACCAGGAGAGACAGCAGCCGGGTGAGTTTGTGACCAGCGGCGGCGGAAGCAGCCCTGGACAGGGAAATCTGAAGTTCCTCATCCCCCACCCTATACTCCCTGGGCTCCCTGCAGGGGCTCTACACCCCGCATACTGCCTCCCTCTTCTTGTCCCACCTAGTTTGCATCCAGAACCCGTCTTCCTTCTGCCCCCTTTCCTCTTTGGGCACATAACACCATCCAGCTCAGTCTGTCTGGCGCTGGGGGCAAATCCTCAGGGCAAGTAGGCAGGCGAGACTTCCTTTGGTTCACTGGCCTGCCTGCACCAAGCAAGGTAAGGGCTTTGTTTACAAACTACCCAACCTGCACGGAGTTCTGATCTAGGCACCAGGAGAGACAGCAGCCGGGTGAGTTTGTGACCAGCGGGTGAGTTTGTGACCAGCGGCGGCGGAAGCAGCCCTGGACAGGGAACTCTGAAGTTCCTCATCCCCCACCCTATACTCCCTGGGCTCCCTGCAGGGGCTCTACACCCTGCATACTGCCTCTCTCTTCTTGTCCCACCCAGCTTGCATCCAGAACCCTTCTTCCTTCTGCCCTCTTTCCTCTTTGGGCCCATAACACCATCCAGCTCAGTCTGTCTGGCGCTGGGGGCAAATCCTCAGGGCAAGTAGGCAGGTGAGACTTCCTTTGTCTCACTGGCCTGCCTGCAACAAGAAGGTAAGGGCTTTGTTTACAAACTACCCAACCTGCAGGTGTTGTGCTTTGATGTCCCTTTAAGGGACAAGCCACGCCCACTCTGACCTGCCCACGCCATCTGACCTCTGACCTGCCCGCGCCATCTTGTCTCTCCTTCTGTTTCTTCAGCGTGGCCGCGCTCTCTCTGGCTCTTTTCCCTCTCTCTCTGTCTCTTTCCTTCTCTCTCTCTCTCTCTCTCTCTCTCTCTCTCTCTCTCTCCCCCTCCTTCCCTTTCTCCCCTTTTAATAAATGCTTTTATGGCTACTTTCTGTGTCCATGGGTCTGCTCTCAACCGCCGCACATTGGGAACTCTGCAGGACCCACCGGAGCTTGCTGCTCCGTGAGCCTGCCGGGTACCACCACAGGCCGCACGGTGCGTGCCCTCCCGCTGGTGGGAAACTGTCGCCGCTTATCGCTGGCTCTGCCAGCCCGCCTCGGGAAACGTTTTAAGAATAAGATTGGTGCCACGTGACTCCCGAACCAGGTTCTTTTCCACTTCGCCAGCTTCCCTACTTGCTTCAATCGGCGCTTCTTTTGGTGAGTGTCTCCCGTTCTGCCACGGTTGCTTTCGTTCTGCTGCGGTTGCTTTCCTTTGTCAGAGCCGTGTTTGGATCGGGTCCCAGGGGCCGGTCCGCCCACGTTAGCACCGCACACTTCCCGTGCAGTGCATTCGACTGGGGACCGGGTCCTCAGCGTATTTATCTTTTCTTTCCATTTCCTTTCTTTCCTTTTTTCTCTTCTCTCGACGGTTACGGTTAAGCGTCGCTCGGAGCGGCGCCCCCAGCCTTCCTGGTTTCTGGGTCGCCAGGATCCAGCTAGACCATAGCACCCCACCCGTGGACAAAGGACGCTTTTCCACGCGGTCCTGGGTGTTCGTCCTGCGGGTTTTCACAATTTTGGCTCTGGATAGCAACCGGCTTCCCGGCTTTTTCAATTCCAGCCGTGGCATGGTGCAGTTTTTTTTCAGTTCCAACCTCATGGTGGTCGCCATCTTGGCTGGGAGCCAGGCCATGTGATCACACTCTCCTGGTTTTACCCTGCCTCTTCACCTGGTTCTCACTAAACTCTTCGTGTTAACTCGGTTAAATATGTTTTGAGTAATGATCAAATGCCTTTAATAGGGCCCATTAGAGGCGTCCACATTGCCCAATTCCTGTTCACTCTTTCTATATATAATAATTGTTTATTACATCTCATTTCAGACTACAAAACATGAGTCCCATATTTTAAACTGGTATGTACCTTTAAGTCTCTTAAGCTGTTCTCTACCATTGTCGGTTCTGCCACTAACCTTATATTACAAACAGTTCTTTGCCCTCAACTGCTCAGAGATCTAGGGAATGTGATATTTAAATATTTAATTATTAAAAAAAAAAAACTTAATAACAAAAAGAGACAGGTTGGCTCCTAGCAGCAGCTCTCTGCTCCCTCCAAAGAAGACAGAAGACAGACAGACAAAGAACAACGTCCTTCTGCATTTCGCTTCAACTGCAGAGCGCTGACCATTGGGCAAACCTGCCTTTCGTCTAAAGTAAAGATCTCCAGACGTGGACGAAATCGCTGGAATCGACAGCCTAGCTGCTCAGGTCAAGGTAGGCCTGTCTTTCTACAGATTTCTTAGCCCACAGGGTCTTCTGGAGCCTGCGCTAAACAGAAAAGGTCAAATACAACCTTCAGCGACCACGGAGGACCCAAAAAGAGTAGCTCTGGGTGCCAATCAAGTAAGCTCTCTGTCATTTTTTAATCAGTAACTCAAGTAAAATCTTATCCTTCTCAAAAATCTCTGACAGTTTGACAGCTGAGAGGTTTCGTCAGGTTGAGGTTTTGCGAGATGACCTCACCAAAAGGGAGCCAAATTAAAAAATCCATATTAAACAGGTCAGATACCCCCTCAATTCCCTGGTCCTAAAATTATTTTTTCCTTAATTTAACTTTGTTTTTGTTCTGCCAATACCTTAGGGACACCAGACAATTTTCATGCCACAAACACCAGTCAAAGGCAAATGATTCATGCACCCTGGACTTCCACCCGGGGCCAGAGTTCCGGCTTTAGGCGCCGGCCGGGACTCTGAGCTCCCTCCCGGGGCAGGATCAGGACCCGAGGACCTTCTCTACACGACCCACGTGTTCCATCTGCCTGGACACAGCTCCTCCAAACAACACCGGCTTCTAATCGGACACCAGACAATTTTCATGCCACAGACACCAGTCAAAGGCAAAGAAACCAGCCATGCCAGGATGCAACCAGCACCCAGTCTTCTCTCGCGCCCCCCCCAAAAGACGACGCCCACAATCAGCAGGAAGCAGTCTTGAGAGTTCGCCGCCCCAGTTCCTTTGGGCTGTGGTGTCTTGTCTCTTGCTTTTTATTATAAAGAAGACCTGGGAATGTTGTGCTTTGATGTCCCTTTAAGGGACAAGCCACGCCCACTCTGACCTGCCCACGCCATCTGACCTCTGACCTGCCCGCGCCATCTTGTCTCTCCTTCTGTTTCTTTAGCGTGGCCACGCGCTCTCTCTGGTTCTCTTTCCCTCTCTTTCTCTCTCTCTCTCTCCCTCTCTCTCTCTCTCTCTCCCTCTCTCTCTCTCCCCCCCCTCTCTCCCTCCCTCCCCCCTTTCTCCCCTTTTAATAAATGCTTTTATGGCTACTTTCTGTGTCCATGGGTCTACTCTCAACTGCCACGCATTGGGAACTCTGTGGGACCCACCGGAGCTTGCTGCTCCGTGAGCCTGCCGGGTGCCACCACAGGCCGCACGGTGTGTGCCCTCCCGCTGGTGGGAAACTGTCGCCGCTTATCGCTGCCTCTGCCAGCCCGCCTCGGGAAACGTTTTAAGAATAAGAGCAGGGAGATCTGATCAAGGCACCAGGAGAGACAGCAGCAGGGGGTGAGTTTGTGACCAGCGGCAGCGGAAGCAGCCCTGGACAGGGAACTCTGAAGTTCCTCATCCCCCACCCTATACTCCCTGGGCTCCCTGCAGGGGCTCTACACCCTGCATACTGCCTCTCTCTTCTTGTCCCACCCAGCTTGCATCCAGAACCCTTCTTCCTTCTGCCCCCTTTCCTCTTTGGGCACATAACACCATCCAGCTCAGTCTGTCTGGCGCTGGGAGCAAATCCTCAGGGCAAGTAGGCAGGCGAGACTTCCTTTGGTTCACTGGCCTGCCTGCACCAAACAAGGTAGGAGCTTTGTTTATGAACTACCCAACCTGCACAGAGATCTGATCTTGGCACCAGGAGAGCCATCAGTGGGAGAGCTAATCTGGGTACCAGGAGAGCCGTCTTTGGGCACGGAGATCTGATATTGGTACCAGGAGAGACATCACTGGAGCACCAGGAGAGCTATCACTGCAGGGTGCCATCAAAGGGAAGGTACATCAGTAGGCAAGGAGACCTGATCTGGGAAAAGAAGATCCATAGGGGAGCATTCGGAGAAAGAGATGGGCAGGCGCCAATGCAAGAATTCACCCAACAATCTGAAAAACTATATGAAACCAACAGAACCCAGCGACCTCACAACAGGAGGACATGAACACCTTAATCATGAAGAAGTAGATAAAATTGACTTTATGAAAGTGATTGACGCCCTTAAACAACATGTAAAAAATGCCCTTATAGAAATGGATGAGAAGTATAACAGAAAGTTTGAAGAACTGAGTAAATCAGTGAATGATACCCTAGGAACCAAGGAAAAACAATCAAACAGATAATGGAAACAGTTCAAGACTTAAAAACTGAAATGGAGGCAAAGAAGAAAACACAAACAGAAGGCCAGCTGGACAGGGAAAATCTAGGTAAACGAATAGAGACTACAGAAGCAAGCATAACCAACAGAATACAAGAGATAGAAGAAAGAATCTCAGATTCTGAAGATACCATAGAGAAAATAAACACGCTGATCAAAGAAAACAGCAAGGCCAACAAATTCTCATCACAAAACATTCAGGAAATATGGGACACAATAAAAAGACCAAACCTAAGAATAATAGGAATAGAAGAAGGAGAAGAAGCGCAGCTCAACGGTCCAGAAAATATATTTAATAAAATTATAGAAGAAAACTTTCCCAACCTAAAGAAAGATATACCTATGAAGGTTCAAGAAGCATACAGAACACCGAATAGGCTGGATCAAAAAAAAACATCCCCTCGCCATATAATAATCAAAACACAAAGCATACAGAATAAAGAAAGAATACTAAGAGCAGCAAAGGAAAAAGGCCAACTTACTTATAAAGGTAAACCTATCAGACTTACACCTGACTTCTCTATGGAAACCATGAAAGCCAGAAGGTCCTGGATAGATGTACTGCAGAAACTACGAGACCATGGATGCAAGGCCAGACTACTATACCCAGCCAACCTCTCTTTCACTATAAATGGAGAAAACAAAATTTTCCAGGATAAAAACAAATTTAAACAATACGTAGCCACAAATCCAGCCTTACAGAAAGTAATAGAAGGAAAATCATTAATCAAGGAGTCCAACAATGACCACAGTAACTCAGACATCTAGAGACCCTTTACCAGCACATCTCAAAGAAGGGAAACACACAAAATCTACTACTAAAAAAAATGACCGGAGTTAACAACCACTGGTCATTAGTATCACTTAATGTCAATGGACACAATTCACCTATAAAAAGGCACAGACTAAGAGATTGGATACGAAAACAGGATCCAACATTCTGCTGTTTACAAGAAACACACCTCAACCACAAAGACAGGCACCTACTCAGAGTAAAGGGCTGGGATAAGGCTTATCAAGTAAATGGACCTAGGAAACAAGCAGGTGTGGCCACACTAATTTCTAACAAAGTTGACTTCAAACTTAAATCAATCAGAAGAGATGGAGAGGGACATTTTCTACTCTTAACAGGAACAATTCATCAGGATGAAATCTCAATCCTGAATATCTATGCCACTAATATAAAAGCACCCACTTATGTAAAAGAAACGTTACTAAAACTCAAGGCAGCCATCAAACCGCACACATTAATAGTAGGAGACTTTAATACTCCACTCTCACCAATGGACAGGTCACGTAGACAGAAACCTAACAGAGAAATAAGAGAATTAATGGAGGTAATGAATCAAATGGACTTAACAGACATCTATAGAATATCCCACCCAAATAGGAAAGAATATACCTTCTTCTCTGCAGCTCATGGAACCTTCTCAAAAATCGACCACATACTCGGTAACAAAGCAAACATCCACAGTTACAAAAAAATATTAATAACCACCTGTGTCTTATCAGATCACCATGGATTAAAGCTAGAATTCAGCAACAATGCTACCGCCAGAAAGCCTACAAACTCATGGAAACTGAATAGTCAACTACTGAACCATACCTGGATTAAGGAAGAAATGAAGAAATTAAACACTTCATTGAAGACAATGAATATAAAGAAACAACATATTCAAACCTATGGGACACTATGAAAGCAGTCCTGAGAGGAAAGTTCATAGCACTAACTGCCCACTTAAAGAAAACAGAGAAAGCACACATTGGAGACTTAACAGCCCACCTGAAAGCTCTAGAAAAAAAAGAAGCAGACTCACCTAGAAGGGGTAGAAGACTGGAAATAATCAAACTGAGGGCTGAAATCAACAAAATAGAAACACAGAAAACAATTGAAAGAATCAATAAATCAAAAAGCTGGTTCCTGGAGAAAATCAACAAGATTGATAAAACCCTATCCAAACTAATCAAACGGCAGAGAGAGAATTTGCAAATTAATAAGATCAGAAATGAAAAGGGAGACATAACCACAGACACAGAGGAAATTCAGAGAATCATTAGATCTTACTACAAAAGCCTGTATGCCACAAAACTTGAAAATGTAAAAGAAATGGACACTTTTTTAGATAAATACCATATACCAAAGTTAAACCAGGACCAGGTGAACAACCTAAATAGACCTATTAGTCGTGAAGAATTAGAAGCGGTTATCAAAAACCTCCCTTCCAAAAAAAGTCCAGGACCAGATGGTTTCAATGCAGAATTCTACCAGAACTTCCAAGAAGACCTAATACCTATTCTCCTTAATGTATTTCACAATATAGAAACAGAAGAGTCATTGCCAAATTCCTTTTATGAAGCTACAGTAACTCTGATACCAAAACCACACAAAGACCCAACCAAGAAAGAGAATTACAGGCCAATCTCACTCATGAACATCGACGCAAAAATCCTCAACAAAATTCTGGCAAACCGAATCCAAGAACACATTAGAAAAATTATCCATTATGATCAAGTAGGCTTCATACCAGAGATGCAGGGCTGGTTTAACATACGCAAATCTATCAATGTAATCCATCATATAAATAAACTGAAAGAAAAAAAATCATATGATCGTTTCATTAGACGCTGAAAAAGCATTTGACAAAATTCAACATCCCTTTATGATAAAAGTGTTGGAGAGATTAGGGATACAAGGGTCATACCTAAATTTAATTAAAGCTATATACAGCAAGCCGACAGCTAATATCAAATTCAATGGAGAGAAACTTAAAGCCATCCCACTAAAATCAGGAACACGCCAAGGCTGTCCACTCTCTCCATACCTCTTCAATATAGTTCTCGAAGTTTTAGCAATAGCAATAAGACAACATAAGGGGATAAAGGGGATTCAAATTGGAAAGGAAGAAGTTAAACTTGCATTATTTGCAGATGATATGATAGTGTACATGAGCGACCCCAAAAACTCCTCCAAAGGACTCCTAGAGCTGATAAACGCCTTTAGTAATGTGGCAGGATACAAGATCAACTCCAAAAAATCAGTCGCCCTCTTATACACAAAGGATATGGAAGCAGAGAGGGAAATAAGAGAATCATCACCTTTCACGATAGCCACAAAAAGCATAACATATCTTGGGGTAACTCTAACCAAGGAAGTGAAAGATCTATTTGACAAAAACTTTAAGGCATTGAAGAAAGAAATTGAAGAGGATACCAGAAAATGGAAGGATCTCCCTTGCTCCTGGATTGGGAGGATCAACATAGTAAAAATGGCAATTCTACCAAGGGCAATTTATAGATTCAATGCAATCCCCATTAAAATCCCATCAAAATTCTTCACAGATCTTGAAAGGACAATAATCAACTTTATATGGAGAAACAAAAAACCCAGGATAGCCAAAACAATCTTATACAATAAAGGAACTTCTGGAGGCATTACCATCCCTGACTTCAAACTCTATTACAGAGCTACAGTAATGAAAACAGCGTGGTACTGGCATAAAAACAGAGCAGTCGACCAATGGAATCGTATAGAAGACCCGGATTTTAACCCACAAACGTATGAACAACTAATTTTCGATAAAGGAGCTAAAAGTATACAATGGAAGAAAGAAAGCATCTTCAACAAATGGTGCTGGCACAATTGGATGTCAACCTGTAGAAGAAAGAAAATAGACCCATATCTATCACCATGCACAAAACTCAAGTCCAAATGGATCAAAGACCTCAATATCAATCTGAACACACTGAACCTGATAGAAGAGAAAATGGGAAGTACCCTACAACATATGGGCACAGGAGATCGCTTCCTATGTATAACCCCAGCAGCACAGACATTAAGGGCAACATTGAATAACTGGGACCTCCTGAAACTGAGAAGCTTCTGTAAAGCAAAGGACACTGTCATTAAGACAAAAAGGCAGCCTACTGACTGGGAGAAGATCTTCACCAACCCCGCAACAGACAGAGGTCTGATCTCCAAAATATATAAAGAACTCAAGAAACTAGACTTTAAAAGGATAATTAACCCAATTAAAACATGGAGCACTGAACTGAACAGAGAATTCTCAACAGAAGAAGTTAAAATGGCCAAAAGATACTTAAGGTCATGCTCAACCTCCTTAGCGATCAGAGAAATGCAAATCAAAACAACTTTGAGATATCATCTTACACCTGTCAGAATGGCTAAAATCAAAAACACCAAGGATAGCCTTTGCTGGAGGGTTGTGGAGAAAGGGGTACCCTCATCCATTGCTGGTGGGACTGCAAACTTGTGCAACCACTTTGGTAATCAGTGTGGCGGTTTCTCAGAAAAATTGGGATCAACCTACCCCTGGACCCAGCAATAGCACTCTTGGGAATATACCCAAGAGATGCCCTATCATATGACAAAAGCATTTGTCCAACTATGTTCATAGCAGCATTATTTGTAATAGCCAGAACCTGGAAGCAACCTAGATGCCCTTCAATAGAAGAATGGATGAAGAAAGTGTGGAATATATATACATTAGAGTACTACTCTGCGGTAAAAAACAATGACTTCTCGAATTTTGCATGCAAATGGATGGAAATAGAAAATACGATCCTGAGTGAGGTAACCCAGACCCAAAAAGAAGATCATGGGATGTACTCACTCATAATTGGTTTCTAGCCATGGATAGGGGCCACTGAGTCTACAATTTGTGATCCTAAAGAAGCTAAACAAGAGGGTAAACCCAAGGAAAAACATATAGATATCCTCCCAGCTATGGGAAATAAACAAGATTGATGGGCAAATAATTGGAATCTTGGGGGGTGGGGTGGGATGGGGATGAGGGGTGATGGGGAGAGAAAAGTGTGAAGGAGAGGATGAGGGGAACTGGGGGTATCGGGTGATTGGGGTTAAAGGAAGGTTGGATTGGAGAGCAGGGAAACTCATACCTTAGTTAAGGGAGCCACCTAAGGGTTGGCAAGAGACTTGAACCTGGAATGGCTACCAGATGCCCAGGGCAATGTCCCCAGTTAGTTCATTGGGGCACCTGAGGATAGGGAACCTGAAATTAACCTATCCTATAATCATACTGATGAATATCTTGCATATCGCCATAGAACCTTCATCTAGCAATGGATGGAGATAGAGACAGAGACCCACACTGGAGCACCGGACTGAGCTCCCCAGGTTATAATGAGGAGCAGAAGGAGAGAGAACATGAACAAGGAAGTCAGGACCATGAGGGGTGCACCCAACCACTGAGACAGGGGGGCCGATCTATTGGGAGCTCACCAAGGCCAGCTGGACTGCTACTGAAAAAAACATGGGGCAAAACCGGACTCTCTGAATGTGGTGGACAATGAGAGCTGACGAGAGGCCAAGGAGAATGGCACAGGAACTTTCATCTGGCGATGGATCGAGAGAGAGACAGAGACCCAATTTGGATCAACCGTCTGAGGTCTTAAGGTCCAAATGAGGAGCAGAAGGAGGGAGAACATGACCAAGGAAATCAGGACCACGAGGCGTGCACCCACCTACAGTGACAGTGGAACTGATCTATTGGGAGCTCTCCAAGGCCAGCTGGACTGGGACTAAATAAGCATGGGTTGAAACTGGACTCTCTGAACAAGGCGGAAAATGAAGCCTGATGAGAAGCCAAGGACAATGGCACTAGGTTTCGATCCTAATACATGAACTGGCTTTGTGGGAGCGTACCCTGTTTGGATGCTCACCTTCCTGGACCTAGATAGAAGTGGGAGGACCTTGGTCTTCCTGTAGAGCAGGGAATTTGGACTGCTCTTCAGTATCGAGAGGGAGGGGGAGTGGACTAGGGGGAGGAGAAGAGGAGTGGGGATAGGGGGAGGGGAGCGGGGCGAGGGGGCAATATGTGGGAGGAGGGGGAGGGAAATGGGAAACGGGGAGCAGTTGGAAATTTTAATTAAAAAAGAATAAAAAAAGAAATAAAAATGGAGAGGGCACCGTCTTATTGACATCAGTCATAAATCAATGCTAATAAGCAAAGATCTCATGAAGAACATAGACACCAACACATATAATCCTTCTTTGTGATAAATTTTAGAAGATCCTAAAAATAATACTTAATTCATTTGATGTCATACCTGAAAACAGGCATATACATTGGGGAAGAGATATATAGGTTATGACCATTCCATACACAAAAGTATCTGTCATGTTGAGATAGATTTAAGGAATATACCTCTCTCTATGCCTCTAGAGCAGAAATAAGACATCATCAGATCAGTCTTTGATAGAGTCTAAGTTGGCAGTAATATTTTAATGCAAACTTTCTTTTAAATAAGCTATTAAGCATTGGGAAATTTTGACTCATTAATTAATTGATACTAGATAAGCTCCTGGTGCCCTGGGTTTCTTGAGTAAAAAACTATGATGGCTAGTTTTATGTCAACTTGATACAAGCTACAGTTATGAAGAAGGAACCTCAACTGAGAAAAATATACCCACCATGTTAGCCTGCAAAAAGCAAAACACAAAACAAAACAAAACAAAAAACCCTGTTGCTCATTTTCTTGTTTAGTAATTAAGGTAGGAGGATCTAGGGCATTGTGGGTGGTGTCACCCCTTGATTGGTGGTGCTCTATCTAAGGAAACAGGCTGAGCAAATAATAATCAAACAAGCTAGTAAGAAACACTTCTCTATGACCCCTGTATCAATTTTGGCTTCCAGGTTTCTGCTCAGAATTCCTTCCCGGACTTCCCTGGATGATGAGTTGACTAAAAATTTTAAGTTTAAATACTTCCCCCTTGGCTGAGGAGTTCCATCTGGATGGGTGAGTGTGTGCTATCCAGGGGCAGACTGTCCTGGAAGAGAGCACAAACCCCCTCCCCCAGCTCGTGCTGCAGGGCCCCTTTTCTTACACATGATCCAGCCCACCAGCTCCCCCACCCAAGCTTGCCCTGCTGACTGCTAAGTCCTCTACTCAAGAACAATTTTCCAGCTCCTATACTAAGGCTACCCACGCAGAGCGGTGAGTGCCTGCCTACCAGGCAGGCCTCAAGTTCCCTCGCAAGGGAGAAAGGGCACCTTCAACTCGGGCTGCAGGGTGTTCTGTGCCCTTCTGGACCCCGCCCTGCCTGCCACATTCTTCCTTTTGTCCCTGGCTCATTGGGCTACCAGGTGTCCCTGTTTAGGTGCTGAGCAGTTCCATCTGGACAGGTGAGTGTGTGCTATCCAGGGGCGGACTGTTCCAGAAGAGAGCACAAACCCCAATCCCCCAGCTCCTGCTGCAGGGCTTTCTTTCCTACACATGACCACCCCCCCAAGCCTGCCTTGTCTGCAAGGTCCTTTGCTGAGGAACAGCTTCCTGCTCCTACACTAAGGCTACCCACTCAGTCTTTGTTGAATTCAATGAAAACGAAGACTCAACATACTCAAACCTATGGGACACTATGAAAGCAATCCTAAGAGGAAAGTTCATAGCCCTAAGTGCCCACTTAAAGAAAACGGAAAAAGCACACATTGGAGACTTAATAGCCCACCTGAAAGCTCTGGAAAAAAAGAAGCAGACTCATCTAGGAGGAATAGAAGACTGGAAATAATTAAACTGAGGGCTGAAATCAACAAAATAGAAACACAGAAAACAATCCAAAGAATCAATGAAACAAAAAGCTTGTTCTTGGAGAAAATCAACAAGATTGATAAACCTCTATCTAAACTAATCAAAGGGTGGAGAGAGAATACGCAAATTAACAAGATCAGAAACGAAAAGGGAGACATAACTACAGACAGAGAGGAAATTAAGAAAATCATTAGATCTTACTACAAAAGCCTGTATGCCACAAAATTGGAAAATGTAAAAGAAATGGACACTTTTTTAGATAAGTACCACATACCAAAGTTAAACCAGGACGAGGTGAACAATTTAAATAGACCTGTTAGTTGCGAAGAATTAGAAATTGTTATAAAAAAACCTCCCTACCAAAAAAAGTCCAGGTCCAGACGGCTTCAATGCAGAATTCTATCACAACTTCCAAGAAGACCTAATACCTATACTCCTTAATGTATTTCACAATGTTGAAACAGAGAAATCATTGCCAAATTCTTTTTATGAAGCTGGAGTTACTCTGATACCAAAACCACACAAAGACCCAACCAAGAAAGAGAACTACAGGCCAATCTCACTTATGAACATCGATGTGAAAATCCTCAATAAAATACCGGCAAACCAAATCCAAGAACACATTAGAAAAATTATCCTTTATGATCAAGTAGGCTTCATCCCAGGAATGCAGAGCTGGTTCAATATACATAAATCTATCAATATAATCCATCATATAAATAAACTGAAAGAAAAAAACATATGATCATTTCATTAGATGCTGAAAAAGCGTTTGACAAAATTCAACATCCCTTTATGATAAAGGTCTTAGAGAGATTAGGGATACAAGGGTCATACCTAATCATAATAAAAGCTATTTATAGCAAACCGACAGCAAACATCAAATTAAATGGAGTGAAACTCAAAGCCATCCCACTAAAATCAGGAACACGACACGGCTGTCCATTCTCTCCATACCTCTTCAATATAGTGCTTGAAGTTCTAGCGATAGTAATGAGACAATATAAGGGGATCAAAGGGATTCAAATTGGAAAGGAAAAAGTTAAACTTTCATTATTTGCATATGATGATAGTGTACATAAGCGACCCAAAAACTCCAGAAAAGAACTCCTACAGCTGATAAACACCTTTAGTAGCATGGCAGAATACAAGATCAATTCCAAAAAATCAGTTGCCCTCCTATACACAAAGGATAAGGAAGCAGAGAGGGAAATCAGAGAATCATTACCTTTCACAATAGCCACAAATAGCATAAAATATCTTGGGGTTACTCTGACCAAGGATGTGAAAGATCTATTTGACAAGAACCTTAAGACATTGAAGAAAGAAACTGAAGAGGATACCAGAAAATGAAAGGATCTCCCTTGCTCTTGGATTGGAATGATCAACATAGTAAAAATGGCAATTCTACGAAGGGCAATTTATAGATTCAATGCAATCCCCATTAAAATCCCATCAAAATTCTTCACAGATCTTGAGAGGACATTAATCAACTTTATATGGAAAAACAAAAAACTCAGGATATCCAAACAATCTTATACAATAAAGGAACTTCGGGAGGCATTACCATCCCTGACTTCAAACTCTATTACAGAGATTCAGTATTGATAACAGCTTGGTATTTGCATAAAAACAGAGAAGTCGATCAATGGAATCGAGTAGAAGACCCGGATTTTAACCCACAAACCTATGAACACCTGATTTTTGATAAAGGTGCTAAAAGTATTCAATGGAAGAAAGAAGGCATCTCCAACAAATGGTGCTGGCAGAACTGATTGTCAATGTGTAGAAGAATGAAAATAGATCCATATCTATCGCCATGCACAAAACACAAGTCCAAATGGATTAAAGACCTCAATATCAGTCTGAACACACTGAACCTGATAGAAGAAAAAGTGGGAAGTACTCTACAACATATGGGTACAGGAGATCACTTCCTACGTACATCCCCATCAGCACAGACATTAAGGACAACAATGAATAAGGGGGACCTCCTGAAACTGAGAAGGTTCTGTAAAGCAAAGGACACTGTCACTAAGACAAAAAGGCAACCCACTGACTGGGAGAAGATCTTCACCAACTCTGCAACAAACAAAGTTCTGATCTTCCAAATATATAAAGAACTCAAGAAACTAGACTTTAAAATGCTAATTAACCCAATTAAAAATGGGACACTGAACTGAACAGAGAATTCTCAACAGAAGAAATTCAAATGGCCAAAAGACACTTAAGGTCATGCTAAACCTCCTTAGTGATAAGGGAATTTCAAATTAAAACAACTTTGAGATACCATCTTACACCTGTCAGAATGGCTAAAATCTAAAACACCAATGATAGTGTTTGCTGGAGAGGTTGTGGAGTAAGGAGCACACTCATCCATTGCTGGTGGGAATGCAAACTTGTGCAACCACTTTGGAATTCAGTGTGGCAATTTCTCAGGAAATTTGGGATCAACCTACCCAAAGATCCAGTAATACCACTCTTGGGAATATACCCAAGAGATACCCTATTATATGACAAAAGTATTTTTTCAACAATGTTCATAGCAGCATTGTTTGTAATAGCCAGAACCTGGAAACAACCTAGATGCCCTTCAATGGAGGAATGGATGAAGAAAGTGTGGAATATATACATATTAGAGTACTACTCAGCGGTAAAAAACAATGACTTCTCGAATTTTGCATGCAAAAAGATGGAAATAGAAAACACTATCCTGAGTGAGGTAATCCAGACCCAAAAAGAAGAACATGGGATGTACTCACTCATAATTGTTTTCTAGCCATAAATAAAGGACAGTGAACATATAATTTGTTATCCTAGAGAAGCTAAATAAGAAAGTGAACCCAAAGAATCGTATAGTCATCTGCCTGGATAGGGGAAGTAAACAAGATTGCCGGGCAAAAACTGGGAACTTGAGGGTGAGGTGGCATGGGGCTAAGGGGAAATGGGGTAGAAACGTGAGAAGGGGAGGATGGGAGTAGCTTGGGGGATTGGGATGGTTGGAATATAGGAAGGGTGGATACAGGAGCAGCGAAATATATATCCTAACTAAGGGAGCCATCTTAGGATTGGCAAGAGACTTGACTCTAGAGGGGTTCGCAGGTGTCCAGGGAGATGTCCCCAGCTGGTACCTTGGGTAACTGAGGAGAGGGAACGTGAAATGACCTTATCCTATACTGATGAATATCTTGCATATCACCTTAGAACCTTCATCTGGCGATAGATCGAGATAGAGACAGAGACTCAATTTGGAGCAACGGTCTGAGCTCTTAAGGTCCAAATGAGGAGCAGAAGGAGGGAGAACATGAGCAAGGAAGTCGGGACCACGAGGGGTCACCCACCCACTGTGACAGTGGAACTGCTCTATTGGGAGCCCACCAAGGCCAGCTAGACTGGGACTGAATAAGCATGGGTTGAAACTGGACTCTGTGAACATGGCAGACAATGAAGGCTGATGAGAAGCCAAGGACAATGGCACTAGGTTTTGATCCGAATACATGAACTGGCTTTGTGGGAGCTTAGCCTGTTTGGAAGCTCACCTTCCTGGACCTAGATAGAAGTGGGAGGACCTTGGTCTTCCCTCAGGGCACAGAATTTGGACTGCTCTTCAGTATCGAGAGGGAGGGGGAATGGAGTGGGAGGAGGAGAAGAGGAGTGGGGATAGGGGGAGGGGAGTGGGGGAAGGGGGCAATATGTGGGAGAAGGGGGAGGGAAATGGGAAATGGGGAGCAGGTAGAAATTTTAATTAAAAAAGAATAAAAATAAATAATTAAAAAATTATAATAAATCATATAAATATTTAAAATATTAAAAAAAATAACAATACATGAAAAAAGGACACAGTTGAAGGAGAACTGGGATGTGTGGTATATAGGAGAGTTGGAGGTACGAAAGTAAAGGTACAAATGTTATAATTTGTAGGGAGTCAAAAGGTTCACATGTTCACAGATAGAACTGGGGAAACTAGGAATGTTAATCACACAAAATTGTCAATCCAATGAATATTTGTATACTCTGTTTTCTATTCTGACAGCTGGGCTGGTAGTGGATAATAGCCAACACATATTTTCCTTGTGTTATCTGTGGCCAGGCCATACTAAACTCCCAGAAGCAACAGTGGACATACTTAATATTCAAAGTGTCAAAATACAGTCAAAATGGTTCATACTGATTCATGCCTTGGGAAACTGTGAGAGAGTCTCAGGAAGAAAAAAAAAGAGGTATTTTAGCTCAAGTTTTGCTTTTTTTTTTGTTTTGTGGCATGTTCTTGTATGTCACTTTTGTGTTTCTTTCAATAAATGCTTATATTCAATTTATAAGACATTATTATTGTCTTGAACATAGCTATAGAACCCAATCTGGTTAAAGGATGGGCTGAATGTTGTCCTCGCTGTATCTACAATCTTGAGACAACCCAGGGTCAAATTCTACAAGATTTAGTCATGTTTCTTTTACAAATATGGGTTCTCTTGTATTTGGGGCATAGGTATTCAGGACTGAGATTTCACCTTGATGAATTGGTCCTGTTATGAGAATAAAATGTCCTCCTCCATCTCTTCTGATTGGTATTAGTTTGAAATCTATTTTGTTAGATATTGGTGGAGGTATACCAGCTTGTTTCTTAGGTGCACTTGATTGGAAAATCTTTTCCCAAACCTTTACACTGAGGTAATGTCTGTCTTTGACGTTGAAGTGTGTTTCTTGTATACAGAAGTATGGATCTTGCTTTCATATACATTCTCCTAGCCTGGGTCTTTGCATGGGTGAATTGAGTCCACTGATATTAAGAGATATTAATGAAGAGTGTCTGTAAATTACTGTTATTTTTCTTTTCTTTTTCTTTTTTTTAAAAAACAACTTTGAGATACCGTCTTACACCTGTCAGAATGGCTAAAATCAAAAACACCAATGATAGCCTTTCCTGGAGAGGTTGTGGAGAAAGGGGCACACTCATTCATTGCTGGTGGGAATGCAAACTTGTGCAACCACTTTGGAAATCAGTGTGGCGATTTCTCAGGAAATTTGGGATCAACCTACCCCAAGATCCAGTAATACCACTATTGGGAATATACCCAAGAGATGCCCCATCAAATGACAAAAGTACCTGTTCAACTATGTTCATAGCAGCATTGTTTGTAATAGTCAGAACCTGGAAACAACCTAGATGCCCTTCAATGGAGGAATGGATGAAGAAAGTGTGGAATATATACATATTAGAGTACTACTCAGCGGTAAAAAACAATGACTTCTCGAATTGCGTGCAAATGGATGGAAATAGAAAACACTATCCTGAGTGAGGTATCCCAGACCCAAAAAGAGGAACATGGGATGTACTCACTCATAAACGGTTTCTAGCCATAAATAAAGGACAGTGAACATATAATTTGTGATCCTAGAGAAGCTAAATAAGAAAGTGAACCCAAAGAAAATCGTATACTCATCCGCCTGGAGAGGGGAAATAGACAAGATTGCCGGGCAAAAACTGGGAACTTGCGGGTGAGGTGGCAAGGAGCAAAGGGGAAATGTGATGAGAAACATGAGAAGGGGAGGATGGGAGTAGCTTGGGGGATTGGGACGGTTGGGATATAGGAAGGATGGATACGGGAGCAGCGAAGTATATATCCTAACTAAGGGAGCCATCTTAGGGTTGGCAAGAGACTTGACTCTAGAGGGGCTCACAGGTGTCCAGGGAGATGTCCCCAGCTGGTACCTTGGGCAACTGAGCAGAGGGAACCTGAAATGATCCTATCCTATACTGATGAATGTCTTACATATCACCTTAGACCCTTCATCTGGCGATGGATCGAGGTAGAGACAGAGACTCAATTTGGAGCAACGGTCTGAGCTCTTAAGGTCCAAATGAGGAGCAGAAGGAGGGAGAACATGAGCAAGGAAATCAGGACCACGAGGGATGCACCCACCCACTGTGACAGTGGATCTGATTTATTGGGAGCCCACAAAGGCCAGCTGGTCTGGGACTGAATAAGCATGGGTTGAAACTGGACTCTCTGATCATGGCAGACAATGAAGGCTGATGAGAAGCCAAGGACAATGGCACTAGGTTTCGATCCTAATACATGAACTGGCTTTGTGGGAGCTTAGCCTGTTTAGATGCTCACCTTCCTGGACGTAGATACAAGACCTTGGTCTTCCCGCTGTGCAGGGAATTTGGACTGCTCTTCAGTATCGAAAGGGAGGGGGAATGGTGTGGGGGGTGGAGAAGAGGAGTGGGGATAGGGGGAGGGGAGTGGGGGGAGGGGGCAATATTTGGGAGGTGGGGAGGGAAATGGGAAATGGGGAGCAGGTGGAAATATTAATTAAAAAAGAATAAAAAAATAAAAAAAATAAAAAAAGAGTTTTTGAAAGCAACTGGTTACTAAAGCCAGAAGCTGAGCTATGAGCCCCTTGCTCCGTGGGAATCTCATTGCAAAACGGCTCCCTCATGAGTGAGGCCAAGACAGATTCAATGCAATGCCCGTCAAAATCCCAGCAAAATTCTTCACAGACCTCGAAAGAACAGTACTCAACTTCATATGGAAAAGCAAAAATCCTGTACAATAAAAGAACTTCTGGAGGCATCACAATACCTGGCTTCAAACTCTACTGAAAACTGCCTGGTATTGGCATAAAAACAGACAGGAGGATCAATGGAACCAAATAGAAGACCCGGATATCAATCCACACATCTTCGAACACCTGATTTTTGACAAGGAAGCAAAAAAATATCAAATGGAAAAAAAGAAAGCATATTTAACAAGTGGTACTGGCATAACTGAATATCAACATGTAGAAGAATGAAAATAGATCCATATCTATCACCATACACAAAACCCAAGTCTAAATGGATCAAAGACCTCAACATAAAGCCAGCCACACTGAACCTTGTAGAAGAGAAAGTGGGAAGTACACTCGAATGCATTGGCACAGGAGACCACTTCCTAAATAGAACCCCAGCAGCACAGACACTGAGAGAAACGATTGATAAATGGGACCTCCTGAAACTGAAAAGCTTCTGTAAAGCAAAGGACACGGCCAATAAGACAAAACGACAGCCTACAGAATGGGAAAAGATCTTCACCACCCCACATCAGACAGAGGTCTGTTCTCCAAAATATACAAAGAACTCAAGAAATTGAACACCAAAAGAACACATAATCCATTAAAAAAAAATGGAGTACAGACCTAAACAGAGAACTCTCAACAGAGGAATCTAAAATGGCTGAAAGACACTTAAGGAAATGTTCAACATCCTTAGTCATCAGAGAAATGCAAATCAAAATAACTCTGAGATTCCATCTCACACCTGTAAGAATGGTCAAGATCCAAAACACAGATGACAGCTCATGCTGGAGAGGTTGTGGGGAAAAGAGAACACTTCTGCATTGCTGGTGGGAATGCAAGCTGGTACAGGCTCTTTGGATGTCAGTGTGGTGATTTTTTTTTTTTTTTGGTTTTTGGAGACAGGGTTTCTCTGTGGGTTTGGAGCCTGTCCTGGAATTAGCTCTGTAGACCAGGCTGGTCTCGAACTCACAGAGATCCGCCTGCCTCTGCCTCCCAAGTGCTGGTATTAAAGGCGTGTGCCACCATCGCCCGGCTAGTGGGGTGATTTCTCAGAAAATTAGGAAACAACCTTCCCCAAGACCCAGTAATACCACTTTTGGGTATATATCCAAAGGATGCTCAAATATGCCACAAGGACATGTGCTCAACTATGTTCATAGCAGCTTTGTTTGTCACACCCAGAACCTGGAAAGAACCTAAATGTCCCTTGATCGAAAAATGGATAAGGAAAATGTGGTACATTTACACAATGGAGTACTACACAGCAGAAAAAAATAACGACAGCTTGAATTTTGCAGGAAAATGGATGGAGCTAGAAAACATTATTTTGAGTGAGGTAACCCAGACACAGAAAGACAACTATCACATATAGTCATTCATAGGTGGTTTTTAAATATAAAGCAAAGAAAGCCTTCCTACAAACCACAATCCCAGAGACCTTAGACAACAATGAGGACGCTAAGAGAGACTTACATATATCTAATCTACATGGGAAGTAGAAAGTATAAAAAGACAAGATCTCCTGAGTAAATTGGGAGCATGGGGACCTTGGGGGGAGGGTTGAAAGAGGGAAGGGAGAGACAGGGAGGAAAGCAGAGAAAAATGTAGAGCTCAATAAATAAAAGAGTGAGGCCAGGAACCGCCCACAGGAGAATAACAGCTTTTTCATTTGCCTTCTTTTTTGTTTGTGACACAGTTTCGTGTAGCCCAGGCTGGCCGCTAACTCACATACATAACATACATGGCTTCGAGTGACGTGGTAACCCTGGCCCTTGGCATCGACCTTCTGCATGTTGAGATTGCAGCACCCGGTGTATGTGGTGCCTAGGGCCTCATGCGTGCTGGGTAAGCACTCCACCCAGAGCCACAGCACTCCATCAAATGAACTGTGCCCCAATCTTAGCTTTACACCTCTTGTAACAGGGCAAACACTGTCTCTGCCCTTCACTGGGCCAATAAACACAGCTGCCTGGTCACCGGCAATACTCAGAGATGGGTATTTGACCCAGTAAGGCCTTCAGTGGCTCCCACACTTGAGAGTTCCAAGAGACAGAAAAGGAAAAGAGACCTAATGGGTTTGCCAAGCTGAGAACATACAGTTGAAGGCTTTTCATGCCCCCTTTTCCCCCTGGGGCGGCGCCTGCGCGAAGAGACGCCTGGCTGACCGCCTAAGCCACTTCTGGGCGCCTGGATCCAGCTGTGCCTGAAGCCTTTCCTGAGCGCCCCACTTGCCTTGCTGGCTTTGGCGAGCTTGTGTCTGGGTTTCTGTCGCCTGAGGCTACAGCGCGTGAGTGACTGGATCGTGCACGAGAGCTTGGCGCGGACTTGGGTGGTCAGGTCTGTGGGAGGCAGACGCCCATCCAAGTCGCCTACTGCGCAATAGATGCACGTTTCTTGCGATGTCTCCGACTCGGGACTCCACAGACCCCAGCTCCTCAAGCAGAACGAACCTAGAGCTGCAGCAAGCCGGATCGAAGTTTGATCACAGCGACACAAAGCTCGCGCTCGGTCACACAGCCAGGTTCCACTCTGCAGCCTAGGTACCGCAGCCAGTCAGTCACAGGGTTCTAGAGAGCTAGCATCTTCCTGACCGGAAGTTTGTGCGGAGTTGCGGTGACGCCTTCTGGGAAATGTAGTTCCAGGAACCTCAGGACCTGGATGCTGATAGGCTGAGGCGATCCCGGAGATATAAATTAGAGTATAACCGGCAGGAGTGGGACTGAGATAGGGTACTATTGGGAATGGGTGTGGTCCAGAGTTGACTTAAGCAAGATTGGGGGGAGCTTGTAGTTCTGGATTCAGCAGACAACAGTTGTCAAAGATGCTGCTGTGATAGGGCAGGAAACTGACCTGGGTGGGGCTGATTGATGATTGACAGGATAGGGTTTGGCTTGGGTTTGCCAAAGGCTCTCTCAACTATTTATTTCTGCTTGTTTGTTTGTTTATTTATCTATATCTATCCACCTATTTATTGATTGATTTTTTTTTTTTTTGAGGCAGGGCTTCTCTGTCTTAGCTGTTCTGGAACTCTCTTTTTAGACCAGGCTGATCTTAAACTCCCAAGTGCTCTCTGGCCCCTAAGTGCTGGTATTAAAGGCGAGTGCCACCACCACCGGGCTTATTTTTGTTCTTATTTTACATATGTTGACACTCATCCAATACTATCGCGATGGGGGCTGATAGTGCACACCTGTCATTCCAGCACCCCAGAGGTCAGAAGATGAAGATCGGGAGCTCAAGTTATCGCGCACCATACGAGACTCTTCTATAAACCAAAATGGAAACAAAAAGTAAAAAGAAAAGCCAGCAGACACACTGTGGACAGGCTCAATGTCCCACCGGAGCCTTCTGATGCAGACAAGTAGGGCTCTGTGGGAAGAGCGGACCTTCTTGTTGAAGAGAAACATTGTAGCGTGGTGAACAGAGGCAGGCACCCCAAACCCGAAGACCTGACTCTATCCCGGGGACCTGCATGGTAGAAGGAAAAGAGCATGCAGCTTACCCACCACAAACACAAATGAAAAAAGCAAAGGAATGAAAGACATTATTTCAATGCTGGAGCCCACTCCTACAGGGTTTTTGTTTTAGAAACACATAAAAATAATAATAAGCCAGGCGGTGGTGGCGCACGCCTTTAATCCCAGCACTCGGGAGGCAGGGGCAGGCAGATCTCTGTGAGTTCGAGACCAGCCTGGTCTACAAGAGCTAGTTCCAGGACAGGCTACAAAACCACAGAGAAACCCTATCTCAAAAAACCAAAAATAAAATAAAATAAATAAATAAAAATAATAATAATAAAAAGATATTACAGTGGAGTGAGCCCCGCTGAACATGGGGACACAGAAAACCTGAGGAAATGGAGGGACCAAAGGTTTGGAATACGGGGGTAGCTGTTATCTTGGAGTGGGACAAGAGTCCCCCTATCCCACCCTGTCCCCGTTCTGTAGGAAGCTGACATCCTGGAGAAGGAAACAAGACAATAACTGTCCACGTGACCAGGGCAGGGGCCTTCCTGTTTCTCAGCCCGGAACCAGACCAGCCTTGGCCAGTGCAGCCTTAGTAGCCAGGGTGACCTGAGATGCGCCCAGGGGCTCAGGCCTTTCCCAGGGTGCCCTGGAGCAGAGCGGAGGGTGGACACACATACACACACACACACACACACACACACACACACACGAGAGGGAGTTTGGTGCTAGGAGAGTCCTGGGAAGAAAACAGATTCTTGGGATCCCTATCCCATGCCTCCATAGGGGAGAGGGGGCACAGATAAGAGCGATGCCTTCAGGCAGCTGAGAGAAAAGGATTGTCAGGTAGAAAAGAGGGCGAGAGGTTGGGGCAAATGGACAAGAGTGGGTGCCATCAGGTGAGGCAGTCAAATATTCAAATGTGTTCAATCGATGCAGTTGACCCAAAACTCCTACGGGGGGGGGGGGGACCAAGGATCCAGGCCGACAAAGGGAATCTGAGAGCAGGCCATGATCAGGGGTGGAAGAAGCCATGAGTGCCCGGGCCACATGGCCCCGAAGTCGCTGAGGGAGGCATCCTCCACCCGTAAGTGTGCTCCTCTTCCTGCTGTGCCCAATTCCATGGATCCCGGAGCCCAGGAGTGAGCCTGCTTCACTTAGAACCTACTGTGGTGGTGAGCAGTCATTCTTAGGGGGAGTTGGACCTGACAGCAAAGAGCCTGCAGAATGGGGTGTCATTTATAGGGAGAGCTGGACCCAGTGGCTGAGAGCCTGCGGGATGGGGTGTCATTCTCAGGGGGAGCTGGACCTGAGGGCTGAGAGCCTTCGGGATGGAGTGTCATTTGCAGGGGGAGCTGGACCTGAGGGCTGAGAGCCTTCGGGATGGGGTGTCATTTGCAGGGGGAGCTGGACCCAGTGGCTGAGAGCCTGCAGGATGGGGTGTCATTTGCAGGGGGAGCTGGACCCAGTGACTTAGAGTTCAGAGGAGGCAGAGACCACCAGTGGGAGATTCGAGGCCAAACTCGAGCTCCTTCCGGAACTCCTTAGTCCTGACCTGCAGAGACCCGGGAGCCGGTAGGATGAATTTAGTGCTTCTATTCCAGCAGGTGCCCCTCACAAAGCTGCCGCCCCCCACACATCTGCCTTAGCTTCCTCTTGCCTCCTCTCCTCCATCCCCTCCCTTCCCTTCCCTTTCCTCCTCAGCCATGCAGCTCACTGCCTGCTCACCCTTCCCAGGGACTCTGAGATCTAGCCCCAAAGCCCCTGCTGAGCCTCAGGTAGTTGGGGTCCCGGTTGTCTTCACAGGCCTGAGGATGATTATTGTGTGGGATCCCATGGGGCCCTAGCCTTGAAGCCAGAAGAAGGATGCAAGGCTGAGGTGGAAAGCCCCCAGAGCCCGCAGGCAGCCACCCCGGATACTGGCCCTGCTGAGACGTCAGTAGCCAGCATGTTCCAGACCCTGCAGAGCAGGCTGAGCTCCCTTGAGGCCACTGTGGCCGCCTGGCGCCACTACTCCCTAAGCTTTGCAAGGCCAGTGGAAGGAGAAGACAGTGGCCAGGGGACACCTGGGTCCTTTGGTGGTCAGGAAGATGCTGGGTCTGGACAGCAGGAGGCAGCTCGCCTCATAGAGAGGAACACCTGGCTGCAGCTGGCCCTGGGCATCCGGGAGGAGGAGTTGGTTTGTGCTCAATCTTCCCTGAAGGATGCCCGGGCAGAGAAGGAGACCCTGCAGAGACAGGTGAGCATTTGACTGGGGACAGGCAGATCCTGCCTCCCAAACACACTTGTTCAGTCAACAAACCGATGTGGAGCGATGAAAACCATGCCAGAGAAGGGACCAAGGAAGACAGCAAATTAAAAGAGGGGTCTCGAGGCCCAGACTGAAGGTCAGAAGGAAGCCAGGTAGGGTGCACCCCATGATCTCAGCGTTCTAGAAGCTGAGGAGAGACAATCTCAAGTGAAAGACTGCTCAGCCATAACCAAGGTCAAATTCTCCAATGTAGATTGAGTTGAAGGCCAGCCTGCTTGTTTTTTTTTTTTTTCTTTTTAAGGTTCTGAGTACGTTGGCAATAGAGGCCTTGCCTGAAGAGTATGAGGCCTTGGGTACTGCACACACACACACACACACACACACACACCACCGAATAATCCTGTTTTAGTGTTTCTATTTGTGATAAAACACCACAACTAAAAGCAACTAGGGAGGAAGAAGTTTGTTGTTGTTATTGTTCTCATCTTAAAACTCTGAGGGAAGCTGGAATGGGAGCTCAAGGCAGGGAGCTGGAGGCAGGAGCTGATGCAGAGGCCATGGAGGGTGCTGCTTCCTGGCTTGCTCAGCCTGCTTTCTTATAGAATCCAGGACCACCAGCCCAGGTATGGCCCCACCCACAGTGAGCTAGGCTCTCCCACCTTAGTCATCAAGGAAATGTCCGCAGGTCTATCTGAGGGAAACGTTTTCTCAACTTTTAGTTTCCTCTTCCCAAATGACTGTAGCTGATGTCACAGTGACAGAACCAGCAGATCCTGAGGTCACTGTGGCTGGGATAGAGTCGGGGAGATGGCGGCAAGTGGGGGACCACCACAGTATTCAGGATGTGGCGGTGGAGCAGGATTTACCGCTGTGCTTTGTGTGTGGTGGGACCACAGAGGGTTCTGCGTCCCGAGGGGAACTGGACCCGCTGCAGTGCTTCGTTGCGCCATCTGCTGACTGTGGGAGGAACAGTCTGGTGGTAGACCACGCCCCTGATGGTGGGGGTGGGGTGACAGCAGAGAAGTGGTGAAGGGGACCTGAAAGGGGCAGATGATGGGAAATGTCAATCCCATCTATAGTGGAACAAGCCTGCAATGCTAAGAACTTCAGAGGCTGAGACAGGAGAATCACAATTTAACAGTAGCTTGGACAAGATAAGTAAACATTGTCTCAAAAGAGAAGGAAAACAGGCTGGACAGGCACAAAGCCCTGCCTAGACTCCTCCACTCTTAGTTTGCTGAGACTCCTCTTACCCACACAGAAATGAAATTCTCCTTCCACAGTGCACAGTTGAAATTCCAGCTGCACACAAGGTGCACGACTTTAATCCCAGCAATGGGGAGGCAGAGGCAGGCGGATCTCTGTGAGTTCGAGGCCAACCTGGCCTTCAAGAACTAGTTCCAGGACAGGCTCCAAAGCTACAGAGAAACCCTGTCTCGAAAAAACAAAGAAGCAAAAAAAAAAAAAGAAAGAAAGAAAGAAAGAAGAAAAGAAAGGAGAGAGAGAGAGAGAGAGAGAGAGAGAGAGAAATTCCAGCTACATGGGAGACTGAGGCAGAAGGGTGGCTTGAGTTGGGGAGATCAAGACAACACAGAGAAACACTGAGTCTCTTAAAAATTTAGAAACGAAAAAAGAGCAGTGGCTGCTTTTCCAGAGGATCCACGTTCAGGTCCCAGAACCCACTTGACAGCTCAAAACTGCCTGTAACTCCACTTCCCAGCAACCCAAAACCCTCACACTGACATGCATGCAGGCAAAACACTGATGTACATAAAATAATAAAAATAAATAAATCCTAAAAAAAAGTGGAGCTGTCCCTCCCTCCCCCACCCCCTGCTAGTAGCTGCAGTCCCCAGGTTGGGGGGGGGTAAGTGTTGAGTGGCAGTTGGGGACCTGTCTCACGTCATATGGACAGGGCTTGGCTGGGTTCCTGCTGCTGACAGAACTGTCTGTAGGTGAAGCCACAGTCTGATCCTCCATCACTGGCAGATGCAGAACTGGAGGATTCCCTGATGCAGCTGGAGGCTTCCCTGCCCACCCCCCTCCTCAGAGCAGGGTGTACAAACAGCAGCAACTCCAGCAGTTCTGGGGTAGAAGGGCAGCCCTGGGCACCTCAGGTGAGTCTGAAGTCTTTGAAGTCTCCAGAGTCTAGGTGGTAATGTCCTCTGCTTTTCCAGTGTCAGGTAAGTTTCAATGTGCACTTTATGGCTTCCCTAGTGGTGTGTGACAAAACTTTTCCTGGGGAGATACTGTACACATCAGCTCATCCCAGGTAGGCAGCCATGACACACGAGAGTACAGACACCACCAAAGTCCAACTTAGTCCACCAATGAGTTTACATATAGGATCATGAGTGAGGGGTTACATACATGAGCAGAAATGACTCAAAGACAGCTGCATCACCAAAGCCCACACCAGCATGGCTGACAGCTCACAAAGCTGAGAGCCTGGAGTGCAATTCACAGCCTGAAGGCAGCTCAGCACATTGGAGAGTGTCCCATCCAAGTGACTCTGGTCTAAACCTTTTCTGGCATCTGGCCTGATCTCTAGTCATCATTGCAACTATAATCAGCTGGTCTCAGAAGAACTTTTCTTACCCCAACAGGGAGGATCCTAGTGAATCTTCTCAGTTTCAGGGACTTCCTGAAGCTGTTTGGAGTTGTTTACTTCCCTGCTTAAGGAGTTTAGAATGTTTCTATCTCAGAGAAAACTGTTAATACAACACATAGTATCTGAAAAATCCTAAACAGGGCCTGGAGAGATGATTCATTGGATAGGGGTGCTAGTTGCTTTCACAGAGAACCAGGTCCAGTGCCCAGCACCCACATCTCACAAAGATCTGTAACTCTAGTTCCAGGGATCTGATACCCTCTTCAGAGCTCCACAGGCACATGGTAGACAGACAGACTTGCAGACAAACATCCATACACTTAAAATTAAAGTAAAAAAGAAGAAGCTTAAATCACTAATTTTCTGCTTAGGGGCCTGAGACAAAAGGATCATGACCAATAACTGTAGAGAGACCCTGTCTCCAGATAAAACAATAAGCATTGGTGAGATAGCTCAGCTGGAAAGAGTACCTGCTGCCAAGTCTGATGAGCTGGATTCAATTCCTGGAACTCCCTGAGTAGAAACAGAGAACTGGCTTCCACAGTTGTCCTTGGACATTGATTCATGTATCATGGCACACACATGCATACATCCCACATGTGTGCACTAACATACATGTAAGACACAAACCAAAGCTGAAGTTGTGTCTCAGTGATGCAGCAGGTATATAGCATGTTCCAAGGCCCTGGTTCTACCCCCCAGCCCTGCCAAAACAGAGGATGATGAGTAAATCAAGTCATGTCCTCCTGGCAGGACTCCCCCTTGGCTCACCCTCTTCTCCAATGCCTCCGGAGTGACTCCAACACCCACATCTTTGGGTGCCTTTCCACACAGCCTTCAGCCCCTGAGATGCACCTCATGGAAGACCAGATAGGACAGCTCCAAGGGTGAGTGACTTGAGTCACAGCTGCTGAGCTTTTAAGGACACCATGCCTCCTGCCCCTGGGTTGTGAGAGAGATGGAGGGGAGGAAACTGGGCTCTGGCTGATTGGGGTCTCACTCATCTTCACTGTTGCTCTTCTTTGGAGGCAGAAGCATTGAGAAGTTGAAGTGCTTCAACCGCCTCCTGCTGGCTGTGGTCCAGGGTCACAAGGGCTGCTGTGAGAGCCTTAGTATGCAGCTGGGCCAGCAGGAGGCTGAGACCACAGCCCTGTGCCTGGCCCTGCAATACAGGTCTGTGCCTACTGCCAATGACGGTGGTGGCTGGGAGTGGGGCGGGGCTGCATCCCAAGATGAGCCTATGTAAAGAGGGACATAGGGCCTTCAGAAGGCACAGGGCCTTACCATGAGGTCTTGTTCTGACCCATAAAGTATGTAGGGTGGGGGCTGTCTTTTAGTGGTTTGTGGTATTTTTATTTGAGATGGGGTCTCACTGTATAGTTGACCTGGTTGGCCTGGAACTTGCTATGTGGCCCAGCCTGGCTTTGAATCCATAGAGCTCAGCCTACCTCTTGCTGGGCTGGGACTGAGTGCTGAAACACTCAGATCCTGTCCCACAGCGAGGATTGTGAGGAGGCAAATGGAGTGCTGCTCACTCTGAGGACTGCTGGAGCTGGAGCCACCAAGAGTGACCTGCAGGCTGCAGAGACAGAGGCATCTAGTCTGCTGGTGGAGAAGGAAGCTGCTATGGATGGAGAGATACCTTGGCCCAGGTACCCTCAGGAAGCACAAGAGCTACGCTGAACTATGGGGTGCATGTCCCAGAGCCTGCTGCATATGGGGATGTAATGTCCCTGTCATGGGGCCTGACTGGAATAGGCCATTCAGTGACACCAAGTGTGGCGACACAAACCTTTGATCCCAGCACTCAGGAGGCAGAGTTTGAGGAGCTCAAGGTCAGCCTGGTCTACATAGCAAGTTCTAGGCCATACTGGTCTACACAGTGAGATTCTGTCTCAAATAAATAAATACAACACCAAACATACAAGCAAATCACCACGTAGTCTCACATAGATGCATAGACCCTGGTTTCAACCTCTAAAGCTGGAGGGAAAAATCAGTGAAAAGAAAAATTATTAAATTTTGGATTTTGACTTCAGAAGTGTCAATCCATCATGGCAACAGGAAGCAGAGAGCAGGAATTGCCCAGGCATGGTGTAGCCCTAAATCAAGGAGGCACTGTAAAGCCCTGTGGGGGCCTGGCAGGGTGAGCAATGCCCTTTATTCTGCCGTCTGTCGCGGTACCTGTGAACTCACTGCAGAGAGCGTCTCAGCTGTCCGTGCAGCCTCAGTGTCCAGTACGGACTGTGCATACCACATAATTACATACAAACTCCCCTGGTGGTCTTCCTACCATCTAGGTTCCACCACCTTGCTATGTATCTGACCCTCCTGCCTCCACCTCCTGAGAGCCGGGATGGAGCCACATGCATGCTGGGCAAGCTCTCTGTGGACTGAGCCCCAGCAGCTGCCATATTATCTGCTGGAAGACTGCCCCGTGGGGACAGTTATGTAGCACAATCTCCCTCCTGTCTCCTGTAGCCCTGAGGGCAGCAGTGTGGACAAGCCTACACCACAGGAACTGGCTGCTCAGCTCCATGGCTATATCCAGCATCTCCGGGAACACTGGGCTCTGGTGAAGATCCCCCCGGCACTCAGCCCTGACACCACACCCTGGCCCACTATGCCCCACGCAGAAGCAACAGTGCAGGCCATTCTGGAAATACAACCTGGCCCAGCCCTACCTCGGATAGAGAAGTCTCAGATCCAGCAGGACCTGGTGGCTACTCGGGTAGGAATGTGTTGACAATGTCACAACACACTCTTGATGATGTCAGTGGAGAACAGAGGCAAGCAGTGTTTCCCTTGGATGGCTGTCCCACCTGGTCCTGTATTCATTCAGTCACAAACAAACACGGAGGCTTATATTAATTATAAACTGTTTGGCCTTTAGCTAAAGTTAATTATGAACTAGCTCTTACAATTTAAATTAACCCATAATTCCTGTCTATGTTTAGACACGTGGCTTGGTACCTTTTATCAGTGAGGCATTCTCATCTTACTTCCTCTGAGTCTGCCCTGCCTCTACTTCCTGCCTGGCTACTGGTCAATCAGCGTTCTATTAAACCAATATGAGTGACAGATCTTTACAGTGTACAAAAGCATTATCCCACAGCAATAGGCAGTTGGCTTCTTATATGAAGAATTAGAGTTGAGGAGGTTTTTGTTTGTTTGTTTGTTTGTTTATTTTTTCCAAGACAGGGTTTTTCTCTAGCTTTTGAGCCTGTCCTGGAACTCACTCTATAGACAAGGCTGGCCTCAAACTCACAGAGATCCTTCTCCCTCTGCCTCCCAAGCACTGGAGTTGAGGTTTTGAGGGATGCATAGGAGTTTCTCCTCCTGATTAGGTTTTCCTTAAGATTCTGTAAGTTGCCAGGCAGTGGTGGTGCACGCCTTTAATCCCAGCAGTCGGGAGGCAGAGGCAGGCGGATCTCTGGGAGTTTGAGGCCAGCCTGGTCTACAAGAGCTAGTTCCAGGACAGGCTCCAAAGCTACAGAGAAACCCTGTCTCAAAAAAGAAACAAAAAAAACCACCAACAACAACAAAAAAAGATTCTGTAAGTTACCTTTATGTTGCTATGATGAAATCCCTGGCAGGAACAATTCCAGCAGAAGGTCTGTTCAGCGTGGCTGGCAGTGACAGGGTGCAGTCCATCATTAAGTTGTGACTGCGAGAGCCTGAGGCAGCTGGTCACATTGCTTGCATCTGCACTTAGGAGACGAGAGAAATGCATGCAGCCCAGGACCCCACCTCCACCCACTACTCTAACTTAGATACTTCTTCACAGGTGTGTCCTCAGGGTTGGGGTGATTTTAGATCCCATCAAGTTGACAACCAAGATCAGCCACTGCAAGAGGTGTTCCCAACATCCTCTTCCCAGGGCAATGAGTTCCTGGGGCTGGGGGCAGGGTGGCTCCGTAGTACAGCACTTGCCTAGCACAAATGAAAACCTCTTTGCTCTCTGACTCCTGACTCTTGGCCCCTGCAGGACAGTCTGGTGGACTTGGTGCTGTGGCTGCAGCTGTCCAGGCGAGAAAAGTGCGGGCTGGAGCTGCGGGAGTCGGCGCTGAGGGCCCAGGGCCCCGCCCACCTGCTGCAACTGCAGCAGCTTCACTGGGAGTGGACTCACCTGGCTGGAGAAGGCAGCAGAGGAGGCAGCAGCGAGGACCCGAGCAGCAAAGAGGAGGACGACCAGGAGGTTGAACAGCAACACTACCAGGTACTGTGCCCACCGACTGGGCGCCTCTGAGCATCCTTCTGCCCAAAGAACAAGCGGTAAAGGCACTTGCTGCCGACCCCAGGTCAGTTCCCAGGGGTGCAGGTCTAAGTATTAAAAATGGGGGCGGGGGAGCTGATGGAGCGGTGGCTCAGTAGTTAAGAGCTCGGGCTGCTTTTGCAGAGGACCCAGGCTGGAGTTCAGCACTCACACGGTGTTCACAACCGTCTGTAACTTTAGATCCAGAGTGTCCAACCTGTTCTGGACTTTGGGTACATGCTACACAGACATAGGCTTGTAAACACCCATACACAGAAAATGAAAATCAATGAAACTTTTTAAATAACAACAAATAATTAGAAATCAGGAGAGAGGGACTACTGAAAATCTTGGGGTGCCTCAGCAGAGCTGGGAATCAGGTCCCTTTGTGTGTTCTTAGCTCCATTAAAAAGTAATTTAAGAATGTAGCTAAAAGAAACTCAATTTATTAGAATTTGAAAGGAAAATCCCAGGGCAGGCAAGCTCCCTGAAGGGAGGAGGGGGGGTGGTCCAAGGAGCTTTAGCCCTTGGTGAGGAATCTGCTTCACTTAGGTTCTTAAAGTGCAGTGAGGTTCTGACAGTATCCAAAGGAAAGGAAAACATCCTGAGTCATCCTCGCAAGGGGGAGCCCCAGACCTCATGGAGATGCTGGCACATGTGTCCCATCCTCTTCACTTGGGCCCACACAGTGGGTAGAGGATGCTACCCACGAGTTGTCTTCTGACCGCCACATGCACACTGTGGCACATGTATGCATGCACATACAACATTAGTAAATAAATACAGTAAATAGTGTAATAATAAAAATCAATCTGGCCAGGTGTGGTGGTGCACGCCTTTAATCCTAGCCTTTGGGAGGCAGAGGCAGGCGGGTCTCCATGAGTTCAAGGCCAGCCTGGTCTGCAAATCCAGTTCTAGGACAGCCAGGGCAACACAGAGAAACACTGACTTAAAGAGAACAAAACAAAGCCCTGACTGGGAACAGGGCGCCTTCGATGTCCAGCCTGGGCTAAACACAGCATACACATTGTCTCTTCTCTCCTCTCCACTTCCCTTAAGGCCCTCCTGCCCTCCCCGGTGGCCAGATGGGCAGAGCATGGGATTCTGAGACCTTATCCCAGGAACTGTCGGCATCCCTCGCCAGGTGTGTGTGTCAGGGGTAAGCGGCCGTGTCGGGAGGAGAGCGAGAGGGTTGGGAGTGACTGGGGTAGTCTCTATCACCCTTGCAGGACAGCAGGCCTTCGGGCACAGCTGGGATCCCTGCGGCAGCAGCTGGAACAGGTGGCTCAGAAGGGCCAGACCAGATGTGCTCAAAGTGCAGAGCTGAACCGAGAGCTGTGCAAGGCTCACAGGTGGGTCTCAGAAGCAACCCCTCTTCTCAGAAAGGCAGCAGCAAGCCCACAGCCTCTGCCTTTAGTTTAGACAGGCCTGTGAATCATAGCCAGGAATCTCCCCTCCCCTGGCAGCTCCCTGGTCTTGGCCTTCAGAGGAGCCCACCAGAAGCAGGAAGAACAGTGCCGGAAGTTGGAGCAGCAGATTGCTCAGATGCAGGCCCAGCAGGCAGAGGAGCTGATGATGCTGGCAGCCACCGCCAGAGTCCTGGAGAAGCCTGGGACTCCACAGCCAGGCCAGACTTTCCTGTAGGACCCAGACCAAACTTGCATGTAACATGCAGCTGTGGCAGGCATGTCATAGAATGTCTTGTCATGGGCTGCAGAGATGGCTTAGCGGTTCTTGCAGAGGACCTGGGTTCAGTTCCTGCTCTCCACAGCCAGTACCTGTAATGTCAAGGAGGAGGATCTGTCGCCCTCTTCTGAACGCTACAGGCTCTACAGTAATGCGCACATACACACTCTTAATGAGTAAACTGCCCTGTTGTGACATCATACCATCTGTCGTTTGTCCCTGTGGCCAGACCACCTTCCGAGTAGGTGCTGAGTTTCCCAGAGGAGGACAGAGATGGGAAGCGTTCAGGTTAGAGGTGTTCCCAGGTGTGCTGGGGAAGAGGACTCCCAGACTGCTTTGGGACTGCATTTAGAGGAAGAAAAGGGTGGGATGGTTGCTCATAAGTAGCTCATGTGCTTGAAGCCCTCAGAGTTGCCTCTGCCTGCCCATCCCACCAGCACTGGGTTCTGTCCGCAGCACCGCACAAAGGGAAGTCTGCCCCTGCCTGTAATGCCGGGACTGGGGTTCATGGCTTTCCTTGACTACAGCCCAGACTACATGAGACAGCATCTAATTGCAGCGCGCAACTCCGCCAGCAGAGAAGACGACCACAACAGGATTCTTCTTGGAACATACTTTATTGGAGCGCAGAAGACTGAAGATAAGATGGAGGCGAAAAGACCCCGAGCCCGACCATGTGCAGGGGAATATATACAGTGCCTGGTCCGCCTATGACGTGTCATTGCTTGATTGGCTCGGCCCACACTGAGGCGATCGCGTGAGCAAGACGTGTGAGCAATTGATAGGTGGAATTCAAACCACTCTTGGGCCAGAGGTGAGTGTGCGCAGAAGTTGTTTACTAACTAGGGACAACTAGCAAATGGTGACAACGGGCTTAGTGCCAGACCCTGAGAACACGACAGTGCCGTGGCACGCTACATCTCCCCGTTTTTTGGTTTAAAACAGAACACCCGATCTAGTGGGGAATTTCATGATTTTCCTCACGATCAAGGGTGCAAGAGTACCCTAGTCCAACATCCTCTCGAGTGCTAGGACAACAAGGTCAACGAGGTGCAAGGACTGTAAGACCTGGTGAAAGAGACAGAGAAGATGGGTGCAAAGATGCACCTATCTCCGTGCAATGCCCTAAGGCTGGAGGTGCCAAGGCTGCATCTTGCTCAGAGGCCATCAGCAAAGATGCACCTATCTCCGTGCAATGTCCTAAGGCTGGAGGTGCCAAGGCTGCATCTTGCTCAGAGGCCATCAGCAAAGATGCACCTATATCCGTGCAATGCCCTAAGGCTGGAGGTGCCAAGGCTGCATCTTGCTCAGAGGCCATCAGCAAAGATGCACCTATCTCCGTGCAATGTCCTAAGACTGGAGGTGACGAGGCTGCATCTTGCTCAGAGACCATCTTTAAGGCTGCTTAGCCAGACCTGGGGGGAGACTCCTTGTTCAAGGGCAGCAAGAGCCTGTACCATAATTGCTTTGTCCCTGCGCAGGCATGTCCTAAATCGGCAAAGGAGCCATAAGCATATGACCACATCAAGGCAGCACAGGGCACTGAACATTCCCATACCCACCCACTCTTTGAAATAAGAAAAGGCAGAGTAAAGCCAGTCGAAAAACTGCCCAAGAGTGAGAGGCTGCAGGCGGGTGCTATTCAAAATGGTGATTTGGAACAGCTGCTCTTGAAGTAGCAGTTCCGTCTCTTGCGACCAATTTCCTGCCAGGTATCGTCCAATTCGTTCAGACTCGTTCCTGGAATTATTAAAAACAAGAGAAGTAATGCAAACATGTTTCTGATGTGCTATGCAACCAACTTGAACTAAGCTGGCTAACTCATCAATCTGAGTTTGTAGGAAATCGATCCTCTGATTAGCAGCCACTATGCCTGATAGCATGTGTTTGCTGATTTTGGTCTGAGTATCTAACACATCTGCAGTTTTGGTAACAATCTCGTTAATGGCGGCAGCCGTTTGTGTCTGGCTAGCCATCACCACTCCTGCTGTAATAGCGGCTGCTGAGGACACCACAATAGCAGTGACTATGGCAGCGGTAATTCCAAGATCACGCCGCTCACGTAGGAGCATAGCAATAGGGAACTGTTCAGAGTCAGCCTCCACAGGGAGGGGTACAAACGTAGGAACTTTTAGCACTATCGCCAGTTTCCATGTTCCATTCCAGCATTCAGACAAAAAACACTCCACTGAGGCATTCTTACAATCAACCTCGCTTCCATTGGTAATATTGCAAGTAACAAAACAAATCGGGAAGGCAAGCAGACTGCGGCCTCTGGGAGAGTATGATTACTTAACTCTTCTGATTGAATATAATGAAGCCGCCTTCCTAGTTCTGCTTGTTCACTAATAGTGCCTGTAACATTGAGCAGCCATGTTGTAATTGGCCGAAGTTGTGCCAAAGCAGAAACATCTGCCGTAGCTCCTGCCTCATTAGAGAGCAGCCATTGGTACCAGGACCATCCTGACCCTATTGTGGATTTTTCATTGGTTTTATTATAAAAATAACTTTTCATGGAGGGGGATAAGGAAAACCCAAATGTAACCTGTTCCTTTTCCCAAGTTCTTGCTTGGCAGGCGGTAAAGGTGGGTGGAAATGAAAAATCTGGATTGCAATGTGGTGATGCTCTGAAATAAGTCATATTCCTTACGAATGATCCTGTTCCAGTAGGCACCACGGATTCTACTCGCATGGCCAAGGTAGTAGCACTTACGGCCGATGCATTACTACCTGACCCAGACCCTTGTGATGTTCCTGATGCTACTTGACTGAGTGCTTCACTCAACATATTTGTCCCTATCTTGCTATGCACCAAAGGATCCATCCAATTAGTAAGATTTTGACGTCGGAGCCAAATGCAAGGGGGTTTCTCATCTAAGGAAAAGCACATGGTTCCATTTAAATCAACTCTGGTTGCATTAAACTTTTCTGATTTTGGTTCTGGGCTAGGTAAACAGAGTGCATCCATATCACAGGAGGTGGAGAATAATGTGGGTAAAAGGGATGAATTAGCATGAACTGGTATTGGTACGGGCCATGCCCTCGTCACCGCCAAGAGTGTCATCTTCTTTGCATCTGTTTGAGTCACCCACAGCAGGATGATCAGCATCCACTGGGTTGTCTTCATCCTCCGCAGCGATCTTCAATTCTCTGGTCAGTCTTACTGGCACCCAGATTGGGTCCTCCTGGTCCTGTGGGAAAACACAAACAGCTCCCCTGGATCTGGCAATCACCAGATCTGGTCCACTCCATTTATTTTTTAACACATCTTTCCACTTTACTAGGGTGGATTCTATGGCGCTCATGCTCGCATGTTTATCAGCAGGTGAGCGATCTTTATCATCCAAGGTTAAAAAATTCAAGGTAAATGTTGCCAAGGATATACTACTATTTCTTGGTAGAAGGCCATGGCCTATTCCTCCTTTTTGTTTTTGTAAAAGTTCCTTCAGGGAGCGATTAGCTCTCTCAACTATTCCTTGTCCTTGTGGGTTGTACGGCAGGCCGGTATGATGTTGAACACCCATGCGTTCACAGAAACCTTTAAATGTTCTGGATGTATAAGCCGGGCCATTGTCCGTTTTTAAGCACCGGGGCTTGCCCCAAGTGGCCCAAGCCTCCAAACAATGTGTTACCACATTGGTGACCTTCTCACCAGTCAGGGGTGTGGCATGAATAACCCCTGAACAAGTATCTACTGATACATGAACATATTTAAGGCGCCCAAAGGTGGGCACATGGGTGACGTCCATCTGCCAAAGGTCCCCGGGCTTAAGACCCCTAGGATTGACTCCAACATGGGGAAGATGATGAAAGGAAACACATGCTTCACAAGCCTTAACTATTTCCCTGGCATTTTGTCTGGTTATGCCAAATTTTAATCTCAAGACTTTAGCAGACACATGATATAATTGATGGAACTGCTTTGCGGCTGCTACGGGGTCCATAATTAAAGATGGAAAAGCTTTTGTTGCAGCATCAGCTTGTGCATTAGCATCTGCCAAAGGGCCAGACAAAAGGGAATGAGCTCTAATATGGGTAATATAGAAGGGATATTTCCTGCTCCTGATCTCTTGACGAAGAGCCAGGAAAAACAGGATACAGGACTAGTAGTTGATATTATTGCTGAGGCCTCTAGACATCGGAGCACATTAACTACATAAAGAGAATCCAAATAGATGTTCAAGGGTCCTGGGAAGTTGCAAAACACCTCCAACACCATTTGACACTCAACTATTTGCGGTCTGTCGGACTGGAAACATTTCGTCACTGTCTCTCCTCCCAGGATCACATAAGCTCCTTTGCCTGTGCTGGAACCATCAGTAAAAACCGTAACTGCCGCTTCCAGTGGATGTGAGGCTGTTATTTTAGGAAAAACCACCGGATGGTGCGTAATAAATTGTAACAATTTATCTGATGGATAGTGATTATCAAATCTGCCAATAAAGGTGGTAATCAACATGGCCCAGTCATCTACGGTGGCACATAAAATTTGAATCTCTTTAGGATTATATGGCTGTATAAGCAATTGAGGTTGCATAGCAAAATATGTCAAAGACAATTTTATGCCTATCATAGCAATAGTAGAGACTGCAGCAGGATAATATTGAATAACCTTAGGGATGGAGGCATGGGCATGGATCCACAACAAAGGTCCCTCCTGCCAGAGTAATGCAGTAGAGGCTTCTTCAGTTGGCAAGATACACAATGATAAGGGTTTGTTGTAGTCAATGCATTGTAATTGTGCCTCTTCTATAGCCTTTTCCACCTTTCTGAGGGCCAACCTAGCTTCCTCAGTTAGATATCTGGGAGAGGTGACTCTGGAATCCCCTTCTAATATTTTAAACAGCGGCCGGAGTTCCGCAGTGGTTATTTTGAGGTACAGACGAAGCCAGTTTATGTCTCCCAGGAGACATTGAAAATCATTTAATGTCTTTAAGGCACCCACTCTTAGCTGTACCTTTTGAGGGCGTGTATACTTTGGACATATAACAGTTCCCAAAAAACGGCCCACGAGATCTCTCAGTACCTTCTCAGGGGCTATTAACAACCCTCTGGCCTTAAGAGCTTCTGCTGTACTAGCAAATACTGTTTCCAACACATCATTGTATGGAGCTGCTATCAAAATGTCATCCATATAATGGCACATCCTAACAATAGGGTAAGCCTTTTGAATGGGCTCAAGTGCTAATTGGACATATAACTGACACATAGTAGGACTATTGGCCATTCCTTGAGGTATAACTCTCCATTGAAACCTCTTGTCAGGTTCTTCATGATTGACAGATGGAATGGTAAAGGCAAAATGCTTACAGTCCTCCCTCGCTAGTGGGATGGAAAAGAAACAGTCCTTAATGTCAATAATAATTGTTGGCCAGTCCTTAGTAATGCTAGAGAGTAAAGGTAGGCAGCGCTGTACTGATCCTAACAGTTGCATTTGTTGATTAACAGCGCAAAGGTCATGTAAGAGCCTTCATTTGCCTGACTTCTTTTTAATAACAAAAATAGGAGTATTCCAGGGAGAATGGGAAACTTCTAAATGTTCCAGGGAGAGTTGCTCCTGGACCAGAGAGTAGGCGGCTTCTAATTTTTCTTTGGAAAGGGGCCACTGAGGGACCCAGACTGGAGTGTTTGTGGTCCAGGGTATACGAATGGCATCCTCAGAGGCCCCTATGAAAAACCCAGCCTCTTTTGCCCCTGATTTCCTACAGGCTCCAGGGGGCATGTTATCCCCTGGTGGTTCTTTCCAAGTCCTTTCCCTGGGACATAACCCGCATCAAGCATAAGGCGCTGACTGGTCTCAGAATAGTCAGTAGTAAGCCTCATTTTCATCTGCCTCAATACGTCCCGGCCCCACAGAGAGACTGGTATACTGAGCACAAAGGGCTGTATTCTACCGGTCTGTCCTTCCTCACAAACCCAAACCAACTCTTTGGTGCTGACTTCTGGTGTATTTGCGTACCCCAGCCCTAGCAAGAATTGTGAGGAAGACTGTAGGGGCCAGTGAGCTGGCCACTCTTCCTTTCTAATGATGCTGCGATATGCCCCAGTATCCAAAAGGCCTTTGAAGTGTTTTCCTTCTATCTTTAGGCCTAGCATGGGTCGTTTTTCGAGTCCCAGGGACAGATACACCATATCTACACCTGTGGATCTGAACCCCTTTTCTCCTCTAACGGTCTCTTTGGCAGGAAATCTGTTGTGTAAGCTTGGCAATATTAATAACTGGGCTATGCGATCCCCTGGCGAGATAACTGAGATTCCTCGAGGGGATGCACACATGACTTTAACTACTCCTGTATAATCTGGGTCTATGACTCCCGGAGTCACCACCAATCCCCTCAAGGCTGAAGAGGACCGTCCCAACAAGAGGCCGACCGTGTCCTTTGGTAAGGGACCTTGGAAGTCAGATTCAAGGGGTTGCACCCCCATCTGAGGGGTTAGTACCACCCGGGTGGTGGCACAGATGTCCAACCCTGCAGAGCCTGAGGTTGCTCTTCTGGCTTCTGTGGGAGATGTTCTGTCTGACCCTGCAGTGCCCCATACATTTGAGGGCCCTGGGGACGAGGGCCCCGTTTGCCGTTTTTTGACCCAGGTGGTGTTGTTATGGGTCGCCCATTAATGTCCTTGACTGATCTACATTCATTGGCCCAGTGTTTCCCCTTTTTACATAGAGGGCATAAGCTGGGTTGACGGCCTCCCTCACCAGTTCTCTGGCTTCCATTTGGGCAATTCTTTCTCACGTGTCCAGGTTTACCACATTTAAAGCATACTCCATTCTTTCCCCCTGTGGTCCTGGCAGCAGCTAGTACTGCGGCCACTAAGCCTCCGTTGGATAATGGCCCTCCAATTTCTGTATATGCTTTCATCCAAGCCTGAAGGCCCTTCCCCTTCCAGGGCATAATAGCCCTCCGGCAATCTTTAGTGCATTGCTTGAATATAAGCTGTCCGATCAAGGGCATAGATTGATCTGTGTCTCCAAAAATTCTTCCTGCAGCCTCTATCATACGAGCCACAAAGTCTGAAAATGGCTCCGTCGGCCCCTGAATAATCTTAGTCAACTTGCCAGACACTTGGCCTCTATACTTGCCCTCTATTGGGCAAAGACTTCCAGGCCCTAATGGCCATTTCGTTAATCTGCTGATATACTTGTATTGGAAAAACTGTCTGGTTATTAATCCATTGCCCTTGTCCTAGTAACATATCAGCCATCCAAGCGGCATTGCCATTAGTCGCATTAGTGCGGGCCTGTGCGATGGCAAGATCAGTATATATACATTTAAAATCCAGGTATTGTCCTAAAGAAACACATGCTTTCACTGTGCTCATTCAATCAGCGGGGGTCATAGCTGACTGCCCTAAACGCTCCACCAACCCTAGAGTAAAGCTGGCTGATACTCTGTAAGTCTGTGTAGCCTCCGCCAAATCCCTTAGTTGTTTATATCCTATTGGCTCGTGATATCTCTGTCCAGTATTGGGGTCTTGAAAAACAGGGTAAGCACTGACCAATTTATTCCAGGTGCTATGCTTGATAAAGGAAGCAGATGCCGCTGAAGGCGCCGTTGGTCTATGACAAGAATCGTAGGGCACAGGCTTAGTATATTTTGGGCTATACTGCTCTCTCTCGCACTGTGCCGCTTGCTTCCTCTAAATCTTGCTCCTCCTCCTCATCCAACCAATCCTCCTCATCCAAAGATTGGTCAATAGAAAAATTAGCAAACTCATCCAAAGGTGGATATATACTTTTCTTTTCTGGGGTAGCGCTATTCTGGAATTCCTTTTCTCCCTTCCGAGAGCTATTGTCACTCTCCTTAGTTTCTTTCCTTTTAGGTCCTCCCTTTCCTTTTGATTCTGACTCTGACATGCTGTCCTGGTAGGCAGAGAGTGCTCTGCGGCCTTCCTTCAATGCCTCGACACACTTACCTTCCTTCAGACAAGCCCTCACTAATCTCCATAGGGGAAGTGTCCCCGGTCAGAGTTCTTTGGCTGCCTCAAGTTCTTTACCCAATTTCTCCCAGCAGGGAAGATTAATGTTCCCCGAACCGGTGAACCAAGGAGCTGCTTGATCCACGTCCTCCAAGAACTTCCTCAAAGTTCCATCCAAGACTTTCAGGTCTCGGGTTCTCAGTAGTCGCTGGAGCGGACGCAAAATTGAGCTCACATTCGCTGAACCAGAGGCAGCATTCCCCATGCTGTGTGCTTACCTACGCACAACTTATACACGGGGGAAATGCCGACCTATCTACACCGGACTTACTTTCGCTTTGCCTATGACAGGTCCCAGCGGACACACTCCCGTCCCGGCTTATGACAGCATAAGAAGAAACAGCACAACAAAACAGTGATGAACGCAAGAAAAAGAGTCGATCAGTGGATCGACTCCCCCCACCAGCATGTCAGGAAATCAACTTTCAGAGGACTTACCGGCGCCACCGCTCCACACGTCCAAGTTCTGAATCCTCTCACTGATGTGAGGGTCTTTTGCCTGGTGCCTAGATGTCAAGGTCCCGGGTTTCGGCACCACTTGTGGCGCAACTCCACCAGCAGAGAAGACTACCACAACAGGATTCTTCTTGGAACGTACTTTATTGGAGCGCAGAAGACTGAAGATAAGATGGAGGTGAAAAGACCCCGAGCCCGACCGTGCGGGGAATATATACAGCGCCTCGTCCGCCTATGACATGTCATTGCTTGATTGGCTCGGCCCATACTGAGGCGATCCTGTGAGCAAGACGTGTGAGCAATTGATAGGTGGAATTCAAACCACTCTTGGGCCAAAGGTGAGCGTGCATAGAAGTTGTTGACTAACTAGGGAAAACTAGCAAATGGCGACAACGGGCTTAGTGCCAGACCCTGAGAACATGACAGCACCATGGCACGCAGAGCGCCATGGCGCGCTACAGGTATATTCTTTTCTGTTTGGATGGAATATTCTATAGCTGTCTGTTAAGTCCATTTGAGTCATAATGTCTGTGAGTTCTCTTATTTCTCTGTTCATTTTTGTCTGATTGACCTGTCCAGTGGTGAGAGGGGAGTGTTGAAGACCCCACTATTAGTGTGTGGGGTTTAATATATGATTTAAGCTTTAGAAGTGTTTCTTTGACATATGAGGATGCCCTTGTATTTGGGACATAGATGTTCAGTATTGAAATGTCCTCTTGATGAATTTTTCCTGTGACTAATATGAAGTATCCTTCTTTGTCTCTTTTGACTGATTTTAGCTTCAAGTCTATTTTGTTAGATATTAGGATAGCTACACCCGCTTGTTTCTTAGGTCCATTTTCTTGGTATATTATTTCCCAAACTTTTATTCTGAGATGATGTCTGTCTTTGAGGTTGAGATGTGTTTCATGTATGCAGAAGAAGGATGCTTCTGTTTTTTATCCAATCTGTTAGCCTGTGCCTTTCTATAGGTGAGTTGAGTACATTTACATTAAGGGATATTAATGATCAGTGGTTGCTATCTCCTGTTAATGTAGTTTTCATTGTTGGTGATATTAATTTTTTTTTTTTTTGGTTTTTCGAGACAGGGTTTCTCTGTGGTTTTGGAGCCTGTCCTGGAACTAGCTTTTGTAGACCAGGCTGGCCTCGAGCTCACAGAGATCCGCCTGCCTCTGCCTCCCAAGTGCTGGGATTAAAGGCGTGAACCACCACCATCTGGCTGGTGATATTAATTTGTGTGTTTTTTTCTTCTTCGGGATTTGCTATAATGAAATCATCAATTTTCTGTGTTTTTGTTGATGTAGCCATCTTCCTTGTGCTGGAGTTTTCCTTCTAGTATTTTGTGCAGGGTTAGCTTTGTGGCTAGGTATTGATGAAATATAGATTTGTCATGAAATATCTTGTTTTATCCTTCTATGGTGATTGACAGTTTTGCTGGGTATAGTAATCTGGGCTGGCATCCGTGGTCTCTTAATGTCTGCATAATGTTTGACCATGACCCTTCTGGCTTTCATTGTCTACAGTGAGAAGTCAGGTGTAATTCTGATAGGTCTACCTTTATATGTAACTTTGCCCTTTTCTTTTGCTGATCTTAATATTCTTTCTTTAGTCTGTATGTTTAGTGTTTTGATTATTATGTGGCGAGAGGTCTTTTTTTTGGATCCAGTCTATTTGATGTTCTGTAAGCTTCTTGTATCTTCATAGGCATGACTTTCTTTAGGTAGGGAAAGTTTTCTTCTATGATTTTGTTAAATAAATTTTCTGTGCCTTTGAGTTGAACTTCTCCTTCATCTATGCCTAAGATTTGGCCTTTTTTTGGTCTCATATTTCATGGATATTTTGGGTTAAGCTTTTGTAGATTTAATGATTTCTTTAACTGATGTGTCTGTTTCCTCTATTTTATCTTCAACACTGGAGATTCTCTCTTCTATTTCTTGTATTCTGTTGTTTTTTCTATCTCTGTTTTCAAGTGCTGAATAGTTTTTGTTATATGTTTGAGGTCTTTTTGGTTTTTTTTGTTTTGTTTTTTGTTTTTCTTTAAGTGATTTGCTGATATCTTCCAATATTTTGTTTGTTTTATCTTCCATTTCTTTAAGGTGATTTCTCATTTCATCTTTAAGAATTTCATTTAAAATGCTAATTAATGGAGCTGGAGAGATGGCTCAGTGGTTAAGAGCATTGCCTGCTCTTCCAAAGGTCCTGAGTTCAATTCCCGGCAACCACATGGTGTCTCACAACCATCTGTAATGAGGTATGGTGCCCTCTTCTGGCCTGCAGACATACACACAGACAGAATATTGTATGCATAATAAATAAATATTAAAAAATGCTAATTAACCCAATTAAAAAATGGGGCACTAAACTGAACAGAGAATTCTCAACAGAAGAAATTCAAATGGCCGAAAGACACTTAAGGTCACGCTCAACCTCCTTAGCGATCAGGGAAATGCAAATCAAAACAACTTTCAGATATCATCTTATACCTGTCAGAATGGCTAAAATCAAAAACACCAATGATAGCCTTTGCTGGAGAGATTGTGGAGTAAGGGGTACACTCATCCATTGCTGGTGGGAATGCAAACTTGTGCAACCATTTTGGAAAGCAGTGTGACAATTTCTCAGGAAATTCGGGATCAACCTACCCCAAGACCCAGCAATACCACTCTTAGGAATATACCCAAGAGATGCCCTATCATATGGCAAAAGCATTTGTTCAATTATGTTCATAGCAGCATTATTTGTAATAGCCAGAAACAACCTAGATGCCCTTCAATGGAAGATTGGATGAAGAAAGTGTGGAATATATACATATTAGAGTACTACTCAGTGGTCAAAAACAATGACATCTTGAATTTTTCATGCAAATGGATGGAAATAGAAAACACTATCCTGAGTGTGGTAACCCAGACCCAAAAAGATGAATATGGGATGTACTCACTCATAATTGGTTTCTAGCCATAAATAAAGGATATTGAGCCTATAATTTGTGATCCTATAGAAGCTAAATAAGAAGGTGAACCCAAAGAAAAACATATATTTATCCTCCTGGGTATTGGAAGTTGACAAGATAGCTGGGCAAAAGTTGGGATCACGGGGTTGGGGTAGGGTGGGGATAAGGGGAAATGGGGAGAGAAAAGTGAGAAGGGGAGGATGGGGGGAACTTGGGGGAATGGGATGGTTGGGATAAAGGAAGGGTGGATATGGGAGCAGGGAAGTATATATCCTAACTAAGGGAGCCATCTTAGGGTTCGCAAGAGACTTGACTCTAGAGAAGCTCACAGGTGTCCAGGGAGATGTCCCCAGCTAATTCCTTGGGCAACTGAGGAGAAGGAACCTGAAATGACCCTATCCTATAGCCATAGTGATGAATATCTTGCTTATCACCATAGAACCTTCATCTGGCAATGGATGGAGATACAGACAGAGACCCACATTGGAGCACCGGACTGAGCTCCCAAGGTCCCAATGAGGAGCAAAAGGAGGGATAACATGAGAAAGGAAGTCAGGACCACAAGGGGTGCAAGCACCCACAGTGACAGTGGGGCTGATCTATTGGGAGCTCACCAAGGCCAGCTGGAATGGGACTGAATAAACATGGGATAAAACCGGACTCCCTGAACATGGCAGACAATGAGGGCTGAAGAGAAGCCAAGGACAATGACACTGGGTTTTGATCCTACTGCATTAACTGGCTTTGTGGGAGCCTAGCCTGTTTGGATGGTCACCTTCCTGGACCTAGATGGAGGGGGGAGGACCTTGGACTTCCCACAGGGCAGGGAATCTTGACTGCTCTTCAGACTGGAGAGGGAGGGGGAATGGAGAGGGGAGAGGGGGAGAGGAGCCAGGGGAGGGGCAGAGGAGTGGGAGAAGGAGGAGGGAAATGGGAGGCGGGGAGGAGGTAGAAACTTTTTCAATAAAAAAAATTCAAACATTCTCTTGAGGGTTTTTTTTGCTTATTTTTTTCTGGCTCACCCATATTTGGTTGTTCAGGTCTTACTTTTATAGGGTCTTTAAGTTTTACTGGTATTGTGTTGCTCTTTGTGGTGTAGCATGTGATCTTACCTTTTCTACTCATCTTTTCCTCTAATAGATGTGGTTGGGGCTGTCTGAGATTCTGTTGAATAATCTTCTAGGTGCCAGTGAATCCAAAGCTAAGATGGTTTTCCTTGGGTACAGTCAGTGTCACATTTCTTGTTACCCCATTGTTATTCCTGTTCCTGGAGGTAGCTCAGTGCTCCTGTGCTTTGATCTCCTCCCTTGGAGTTTGCTGTCTCAGGTCTACTTTGGCCTAGGCTGCTGGCTTTGATCTGTTTCTGTAAATCTTGGTCTGGATCTCCTTTTGCAGAAGTCCCTGGTTTGGAGTTAGATCTGTTCTCGTGGCAATTGCTGACTCTGGATCTGGTCGCTGGGTCAGTCCCGATCTGCTCATGTCCCAGGACTGGGTTTGCTCTTGGCTTCTGCTCCTGGTGGGGCTTTTTCTCTCTGTCTTAGGTAACTAGTTCAGTCCCACTCTGGTTCCAGTGGAGATCTCAGACTCTGAGTCAGGTCTTTGGCTTAATCCTGGACCCCCATTTTCCCAGGGCTGGGTTTGCTCCCAGGGCTGGGTTTGCTCCTGGCTTCTGCTCCTGGTGGAGCTTGTTTCCTCTGGCTCTCTCTGTCCCAGGAGTCTCTTTCAATTCCACTCCTGTGAAATTTGTTGCCCAAGGTGGATTTCCTTGCCTCAGGGCAGTTTTGGTTTAGGTTACTGGCTTTGACCTGTATCTGTAAATCCTAGCCTGGATTCCCTCCTGCAGAAGTCCCTGGGTTAGAAAAGAGAGAGAGAGATAGAGAGAGAGAGAGAGAGAGAGAGAGAGAGAGAGAGAGAGAGAGAGAGAGAAACAGAAAGTGGAATGGATAAAGGATGTGGTACATTTACATGATGGAGTATTCCACAGCAGAAAAAAATAATGACATCTTGAATTTTGCAGGAAAATGGATAGATCTAGGAAACATTATTTTGAGTGAGGTAACCCAGACACAGAAAGACAATGATCACATGTACTCACTCATAAGTGTTTTTGAAATATAAAGCGAAAAAAAAGTCTACAAATCACAATCCCAGAGAACTTAGACAACAATGAGGACACAAAGAGAGACTTATATACATATAATCTACATAGGAAGTAGAAATTAGAAAAAGACAAGATCTCCTGAGTAAACTGGGAGCATGGGGACCTTGGGGGGAGGTTTGAAGCGGGAGGGGAGATGCAGGGAGGGGAGCAGAGAAAAATGTAGAGCTCAATAAAAATCAATTAAAAAATAAAAAACAAAAAATAAAGTCTTTAAAGAGACAGTACAGACAGTCATATATTAAAGAAATAAAGAATAATAATCCACATAATGATAGAAAATGCACAAAGATCTGAATTATGTATACTATTGTATTTTCTTTTGACTGTAAAGGAGCTAAGTAATCAACATAAATACTTTAAAGGTATCATGTCTCCAGAATTTGGGTCTAAGGATTTGTTGCTTTGGAAAAGAGGTTCTTTTTTCACAGAAGATTAGAATCTATGGAATCTTTCCTGACTAATATGGTTTGATGGAACAAGACCCCTCTGAAAGGGCGCTTCAAACACCTTCAAATTCAGGGCAGGGAATTTGGACTGCTCTTCAGTATCGAGAGGGAGGGGCAATGGAGTGGGGGGAGGGGGCAATTATGGGAGGAGGGAGAGGGAAATGGGAAACGGGGAGGAGGCAGAAATTTTAATTAAAAAAGAATAAAATAAATAAAAATATTTCATAATAAAAAAAGAGAGAATTCATGACAAACAAAAAACAAAAAAAATTACTTTGCCCAACAAAAAGCAGGAAGCAGTTTGGAGAGAACTATGTCCATATTCCCAAATATTGTTTGTAAATGTTTGTTTACATTTAAAGGGGAATGTGCTATAGATGCTTGCATTGGTATGGATCTTGGTTTCTTGATACAAATTTAAGGTCAATTTTGATATTTATATTTCTGCTCTTGATTAAGGTATTATGCTTGTGACTGTCCAGGTGGTGAGATTTCTCTGATTTGGAAGTTGCTTATAATACACTGCCTGTTTACTCAGGTAATATTATATCCTTCTGGAGTCTTTGATAGAGTTGAAGAATAGATAGATAGATAGATAGATAGATAGATAGATAGTTATACTTTTCCTTATTTATGATAAAAAATGAAGTAGACATAAGTACCATAATTGTAGTTTTTAATTGATACCCATTTTTATATGTAATTTTACTTGTTTGTTTTTGTTTTTGTTTTTTTTTTAGTTTTTATTTTATTTTATTATTTATTTATTTATTTATTGAAGATTTCTGCCTCCTCCCCGCCCACCGCCCCCCATTTCCATCCCCACCCCCGATCAAGTCCCCCTCCCTCATCAGCCCTAAGAGCAATCAGGGTTCCTTGCCCTGTGGGAAGTCCAAGGACCACCCACCTCCATCCAGGTCTAGTAAGGTGAGCATCCAAACTGCCTAGGCTCCCACAAAGCCAGTATGTGCAGTAGGATCAAAAACCCAGTGCCATTGTTCTTGAGTTCTCAGTAGTCCTCATTGTCTGCTATGTTCAGCGAGTCCGGTTTTATCCCATGCTTTTTCAGACCCAGGCCAGCTGGCCTTGGTGAGTTCCCGATAGAACATCCCCATTGTCTCAGTGTGTGGGTGCACCCCTCGTGGTCCTGAGTTCCTTGCTTGTGCTCTCTCTCCTTCTGCTCCTGATTTGGACCTTGAGATTTCAGTCCGGTGCTCCAATGTGGGTCTCTGTCTCTGTCTCCTTTCACTGCCTGATGAAGGTTAATATTCAGGAGGATGCCTATGTGTTTTTCTTTGGGTTCACCTTCTTATTTAGCTCCTCTAGGATCATGAATTATAGGCTCAATTTCCTTTATTTATGGCTAGAAACCAAATATTAGTGAGTATATCCCCTGTTCCTCTTTTTGGGTCTGGCTTACCTCACTCAGGATAGTGTTTTCTTTTTCTGTCCATTTGCATGCAAAATTCAGGAAGTCATTGTTTTTTACGGCTGAGTAATATTCTAATATGTATATATTCCATACTTTCTTCATCCATTCTTCCATTGAAGGGCATCTAGGTTGTTTCCAGGTTCTGGCTATTACAAACAATGCTGCTATAAACATAGTTGAGCATATACTTTTGTTGTATGATAGGGTATTTCTTGGGTATATTCCCAAGAGGGGTATTCCTGGGTCCAGGGGTTGGTTGAACCCGAATTTCCTGAGAAACCGCCACACTGCTTTCCAAAGTGGTTGCACAAGGTTGCATTCCCACCAGCAATAGATGAGTGTACCCCTTTCTCCACAACCTCTCCAGCAAAGGCTATCATTGGTGTTTTTGATTTTAGCCATTCTGACAGGTGTAAGATGGTATCTTAAAGTTGTCTTGATTTGCATTTCCCTGATCGCTAAGGAGGTTGATCATGACCTTAAATGTCTTTTGGCCATTCGAACTTCTTCTGTTGAGAATTCTCTGTTCAGCGCGGTGCCACATTTTTTAATTGGGTTGATTAGCCCTTTACAGTCTAGTTTCTTGAGTTCTTAATATATTTTGGAGATCAGACCTTTGTCTGTTGCGAGGTTGGTGAAGATCTTCTCCAAGTCAGTGGGTTGCCTTTTTGTCTTAGTGACAGTGTCCTTTGCTTTACAGAAGCGGGAGAGCATGGCCGATTTCTGTCACCATACACAGAGATGTTTCCAGTCTGTGCAGTGCTCTGCCTGGCAGATTTGGATGTAACTCAGATAAAAAGCTCATTTTCAGAGTTAAAGTGCTGAGTGTGGCTCCTACCTGGAGGCGAAGAAAAAAGGCTGTGCAGTTTTAAAACTGCCGGCTTTCTGGGCTATGCTCCTAGTGCAACCTCTGTCTCTTGAGGAAAACAGAGAATTGGATAGGGTTTTGTGAGAAAAATGCTTGCTTGCTTGATGGAAATATGGACTTACTGTGTGCCTGGAACTGTGTGCAGCTCAGGGGCAACAAATGGCTGAGGCAGGAGCGGCTCAGCTCCACCATGCTGAACTGTGCTGACCTCAGGCAGGAACTACCATAATTACCATAATAACAGTGCAGTTAAAGTTTAGACTGGGTAGGAAACAGGTGGTACTGTACCATATTACCCTTACATGGCGCAAGTTAAGTTTTTAAGAAGCGCTTAGTATTTTAAAAAGTGCTCCTGGACAGTAAAGAATTACATATTCACACTGGAGCACCGGAATGAGCTCCCAAGGTCCCAATGAGGAACAGAAGGAGGGAGAACATTAACAAGGAAGCGAGGACCACGAGGGGTGCACCCACCCACTGAGAGAGAGGGACTGATCTATTGGGAGCTCACCGAGGCCAGCTGGACTGGAACTGAAAAAGCATGGGATAAAATCGGACTCTCTGAACATGGCAGACAATGAGGGCTGATGAGAAGTCAAGGAAAATGGCACTGGGTTTTGATCCTACTTCATGTTCTGGCTTTGTGGGAGCCTAGCCAGTTTGGATGCTCACCTTCCTAGACCTAGATGGAGAGGGGAGGACCTTGGACTTTCCACAGTGCAGGGAACCCTGACTGCTCTTTGGACTGGAGAGGGAGGGGGAAAGGAGTGTGGGGAGGGGGAGAGGAGTGGGAGGAGCGGGAGGGAAATGGGAGGCTGGGAGGAGGCAGAAATTTTCTCTTTTTTTTCCAATAAAAATTTTTTTTTTAAAAATTACTGCACTCAACTGCTGACTGAGATGAACCTGGCACACAGGTTACACCATGAAAGATCTGATTAACAGCACCTCCATTCAGCACAAAGCAGTTTGGAGAGAAATAACTGCACCCATGTTCCCAAATATTGTTTATAAATGTTCTTTTACATTTAAGGGGTAAATGATACAGATATGAATAAATTACATTGGTATAAATTTTACTCTATTGATATAAATTTAAGGTCAATTTTGTTATATGTATATGCATTTCTGACCTTGACTAAGGTATTGTGATTGTATAGTTCATTTAAAAATGTAATGTATAATTAGGATATATAAGTTGTTAATGGATAATCATCAATAATAGTCAAGCTTGTAGTCATGTTAGATTTTCTAGATATGTAGAGATATATTTCAGTTGGATAGGCATTCTTCATATCTTTCAAAGACTACATAATATGGCATTTAATGTTTTAATAACTAGGGATGTTCATGACAATGAGACACGACACAGCAATCTACTTCAAGAGGAAAATGAGCATTGAAGAGGCTTTTTATGGGGTTGGTTAGCCATTTGGGCAAGAGACTGCTCTTGCCTGGACTGTTGCATAAGCTGGACACAAAGAACCCACAGAGAGAGGACTGCTGAACTTGCCTAAAGGTGAGATGGTCTTTCGGGGTTCCTGCTTCATGAAAGAGTCTGCGAGACATTCTGCAGGACACAGCAGATAGTGACTGAATTGCCTTTGAAATTTCCTGCTTCATGGAAATGTCTGCTGGAAACTATGGGCCTGTAGGCTGAAGATGGATGCCCCAGTGGTATAAAAGAACTTTGGGTGACTGCACAGGCAGTGAGATGTCTCTGTCATTTCTAGAGTTTGGAAGTTGCTTATTTCTTGTTTGCTTAGGTAATATTATATCCTTCTGGAGTCTTTGATGGAGTTGAAGAATATATAGACATTGTCTTCCTTAGTTATGATAAAAGATAAAGTAGATATAAATATTGTAACTGTAATTCTTGCTTGATAACTCTTTTGTTATATGTAATTTTACTATCTTAAAGTGGAAACCTTTTTATTGTTTAAACAGAAAAAAGGGAAATGGTGTAGGAGGGTCATCTGTCTACGTGTTACGTTCATTGATTAATAAAGAGACTGCCTTGACCTTTTAATAGGGCAGAAAATTAGGTGGGTGGAGTAGACAGAACAGGATGCTGGGAAGAAGGCAATGAGACAGCACCATGAACCTCCGGCCCAAGAGGGTCGTAAGTTAAAATTGTCCCAGTAAGCCACTACTTCGTGGTGCTACACAGATTACTAGATATGGGTTAAAGCAAGATATGAGAGTTAGCCAAGAAGAGGCTAAAACTAATGGGCCAGGCATTGTTTAAATGAATACAGTTTGTGTGTTGTTATTTCCAGGGCTAAACTAGCCGGACGGGAGCCAGGTGGGCCGAAAAGCAGGCCTGCTCGCCACATCACCACAGTTCAGGAAGTTGAAATGGGTACAGGAAATGGAAAGGGTATAGGAAAATGAAATGGGTTAATAACGTTAAAATGGGTATAAGAAAATGGAATCAGTACAGGAAATTAAAATGATTACAGGAATTTGGAATGGGAATAGGATAATGGAATTGGTACAAGAAATGGAATGGGGGGAGCTGAAGAGATGGCTCAGAGGTTAAGAGCATTGCCTGCTCTTCTAAAGGTCCTGAGTTCAATTCCCAGCAACCACATGGTGGCTCACAACCATCTGTAATGGGGTCTGGTTCCCTCTTCTGGCCTGCAGGCATACACACAGACAGGATATTGTATACATAATAAATAAATAATAATAATAAAGAAAAAAAGAAATGGAATGGGTACAGGAAATGGAATGTGTACAGGAATATGTAATGGGTACAGGATGTAGGAATGGGTACAGGAAATGGAAGGGTTATAGAATTTTGCAATGGGTATAGGAAAATGTTCTGGGTTGAGGAAGTTTAAATGGGTACAGGAAATGGAAAGGGTACAGGGAAATGGAATGGCTTAAAGAAGTTGGAATGTGTACAGGAAAATACAATGGGTACAGATGATGGGATGGATACATGAATTGTAAGGGGTAAACGATGTTGGAATGGGTACAGGAAAATGGAATGGTTGAGGAAGTTGGAATGGGTACAGGAGGTTGGAATAGGTACAGGAAAATAGATTGAGTATAGGAATTGTAAATAGTACAGAATGTTGGAATGGGCACATGAAAATGGAATGGGTACAGGAAATGGAAGGAATATGGTATGTTGGAATGGGTACAGGAATTATAAGGGGCACAGGATGATGGAATGGGCACAGGAAAAGGAATGGCTACAAGAAATGGAATGGTTACAGGATGTTGGAATAGGTCAAAGAAAATAGAATGGTTACAGTAAATGGAATGCATTAAGGAAATGTAAGGGGTACAGGAACATCAAATGGGTACAGGAAATGGAATGGGTTCAGGAAGTTGAAATGGGTACAGGAAAATAGATTGAGTGCAGGAATTTTAAGTAGTACAGGATGTTGGAATGGTTATAGGAATTGTAATGGGTACAGGATGTTGGAATGGGTACAGGAAATGGAAGAAGTATGGGCAAATGGAATGGGTTCAGGAAGTTGGAATGGGTAGAGGAAATGGAATGGGTCAAGGAATGTGGAATGGGTACAGGATGTAGGAATGGGTACAGGAAATGGAAGGGTTGCAGGATTTTGGAATGGGTACAGGAAAATGGAATGGGTACAGGATGTTGGAATGGGTACAGGAAAATGGAATGGGTGCAGGAATTTTAAGTAATACAGGACGTTAAAATGGGTACAGGAAAATGGAATGGGTACACGATATTGGAATGGATACAGGATGTTGGAATGAGTACAGGAATTATAATGGCTACAGGATATTGGAATGGGTACAAGAAAATGTAATGGGTACAGGAAATTGAAATGTGTACAGGAAATGGAATGGGTAGAGGAAAATGGAATGGGTATAGGATGTTGGAAACGGAACAGGAATTGTAAGAGGTACAGGATGCTGTAATGGGTACAGGAAATGGAAATGGGTTCAGGAAGTTGGAATGAGTATAGGATGTTGGAATGGGTACAGGAAATGGAAAGAATACAGGAAAATGGAATGGGATCAGCCAATAGCCGCTGAGATACCAGCCCATTGGGGCATGGTCTCTCCCTTTACAAAAGCGGCCACTTCCCTTTGCTTGCTCTCTGGCCTCGAACTGCAGATCCACCTGCCTCTTTGTAGAATGAGCTACAGGCTGCGTTCCCACCCAGATCCCAGCTGCCAGGCAGGACAAAAAGCAGGCCTGCCCGCAGCTCCTTTTACAAATGGGGCCCAGACGTGGATAACTGAATCCACAGAAAGCCTGAGGAAGCTTGGGAAAGAATAAAGCATGTTTTCTTAGTGGCAGCAATTTCTTGGGTCTGCTCTGCTTGCTAGAGGCAAGCAAGTGCTCTCATCTAAGAGAGGCTTCCTGACTCAGCTTTAGCTGCAAAACCCTGCACCTCATTAAGAGGTCCTTCCACGAAAGACTTAAACTGTGTTGATGAAAAGCTGAATGCATACTTTTCGGATTTCAACTTGCTTTTCAGTTTTCAGCGATAGCAGGAAAAAAGCTGCGCCTTTTAAAATGTCAGCTTTCTGGGCCATCAGCCGGGGCAAACTCTGACTCTTTCATGCAGGTAGTCCCACTGAGTGTGGTCTGTGAGCAGAATGCTGCAGCTTGCTTGCTGGCAGGAACCTTGAAACGCCATAGAGTTGTGGCAACAAAAATGGCTCCAGTGGTACCTCTGCCATGAGGCTGGAAAGCTAAGGTATGGGCTGGATCTAGCCAGCAAAGCCATGGCTTTAATCCTACCCATATTGCTCAGTAATTTAAGGGCTCATGTGGTCAGAAAAAGAGAGAGAGATACAGTGAAGAAAGATTCAAAAACAAAGAAAACCTCTAAATGATTTACAGTGTGTTAAAAATATATGCAGGGGGTAAAAGTTAAAGTTCTTAAAGTAAAAAAAAAACAAAAAGAGAAAGAGAGAGTAGTTGGGTGTGGTAGTACACACCTTTAATCCCAACACTTGGGAGGCAGAGGGAGATAGACCTCTGTGACTTCAAGGTGTGGCAGGACACACCTTTAATCCCAATGCCTGGGAGGCAGAGACAGAGGGATCTTCTCAGAGTTCAAGGACAGCCTGGTCTACAGAGTTATTCCAGGACAAAGATATACAGAGAACCTGTCTCAAAAATAAATGAAATGGAGGTTAAAATAAAGCTGCACAAAGATGGAAAATACACAGAGAATCTTGATACTATATGCTATTATGCTCTCTTTGAATTATTTGAATGCTGAGGAAAGAGCAACAGCTGCTAAAAGATATTTGTTTATAAATGCTGCTGAACATAGATATTTTGAAAATACCTTGACTTCAGATTTTGGATCTAAGGATATGATACTTTGGAAAAGAGATTCTTCTTTTGTTTTCACAGAGGATGAGACCCTGTGGATTGTTTCTATCCCAATATGGTATGATAGGCCACACCCTTCTGAAAGATCACCATGAACACCTTCAGAAAAATTACTTCACTCAACAGGTTATACCATAAAAGACCTAATTAACAGTGCCCCTATAGAGCAGAAAGAAGTTTGGAGAGAAATAGCTGCATCCATTTTCCCAGATATTGTTTATAAATGTTCTTTTACATTTAAAGGGGGATATTATATAGATATGAATAATTTGCATTGGTATGGATTTTAAGGTCAATTTTTTTATATGTATATGTATTTCTGATCTTGATTAAGGTATTGTGATTGTGTAGTTCATTTAAAAATGTAATGTATAATTAGGAAATATAGGTTGCTAATGAATAATCATTGATAATAGTAAAACTTGTAGTCATGTTAGTTAGATTTTCTAGATATAGAGAGATTTCAGTTAGATAGGCATTCTTAATATCTTTCAAAGACTACAGAATCTGGCATTTTAAATGTTTTAATAACTTAGGGCTTTTTATGACAATGAGACACGTCTGCTCCTGGCAGCACAAATTTACTTCAAGAGGAAGATGGGCATCGAAGAGGCACCTTATGGAGTTTGATAGCTATTTGGGCATGAAACTGCTCTTGCCTGGACTATTGCATTAACTGGACACAGAGAACCCGCAGAGAGAGGACTACTGAACTTGCCTAAAGGTGAGATGATCTTTTGGGGGTTCCTGACTCATGAAAGTGTCTGCAAGACATTCTGCAGGACACAGCAGGAACTGACTGAACTGCCTTTGAAATTTCCTGCTTCATGAAAATGTCTGCTGGATACTATGGGCCTGTAGGCTGAAGATGGATGCCCCAATGGTACAAAAGAACTTTGGGTGACTGCCCAAGCAGTGAGATGTCTCTGTGACTTCTAGAGTTTTGTAAGTTGCTTGCTTCTCATTTACTTAGGTAATATTATATCCTTCTGGAGTCTTTGATGGAGTTGAACAATAGATAGTTATAGTTGTTTTCCTTTGTTAGGATAAAAGGTAAAATAGATATAAATATTGTAACTGTAATTCTTACTTGATAACTGTTTTGTTATGTAATTTTGCTATGTTAAAGTTAAAGCCTTCTTTTTTTTGTTTAAACAGAAAAGGGGGAAATAATGTGGCAGAGTCATCTGTCTTTCATTGGTTACTAAAGAAACTGCCTTGGCCCTTTGATAAAACAGAAAATTAGGTAGGTGGAGTAAACAGAACAGAATGCTTGGAAGAAGGGAAGTTAAGCAGTTGCCATGCCTCTCCTGTCTGGTCAGATGCGATGGAGCCAGACACCAGGTCAGACATGCTGAATCTTTCCCAGTAAGACACCATCTCGTGGTGCTACACAGATCATTAGAAATTGGTTAAGCAACATATAAGGTTAGCCAAGAAGAGGCTAGATTTAATGGGCCAGGCAGTGTTTATATGAGTACAGTTTGTGTATTGTTATTTCCGAGGCTAAGCTAGCCGTGTGGGAGCTGGGTGGGACGAAAAGCAGGCCTGCCCGCAGCTCCTTCTACAGTACAGGCAAATGGAATGAGTGCAGGAATTGTAAGTAGTAAGAATATTGGAATGGGTACAGGAAATGGAAGCAATACAGCAAATGGAATGGTTTCAGGAAGTTTAAATTGGTACAGGAAATGGAAAGGGTACAGGAAAATAGAATGGGTTCAGGAAGTTGGAATTGGTACAGGAAATGGAATGGATACAAGATGTTGGAATGGGTACAGGAATTGTATGGCATACAGGATGTTGGAATGTGTACAGGAAATGTAAGAAGTGTGGGAAAATGGAATGGGCACAAAAAATGGAAAGGGTACAGGAAAATGAAATGGGCACAGAAAAACGGAATGGCTACAGGAAAACGGAATGGCTACAGGAAAACAGAATGGCTATAGAAAAAAATGATTGGGTACAGGATGTTGGAATTGGTACAAAAAATGAAAAGGGGACAGGATGTTCCATGAATACAGGAAACGGAAGGGTTACAGGATGTTGGATTGGGTACGAGAAAATTGAATGGGTCCAGGAAAATTGAAATAATACCTGAAATGTAATGGGTACAGAAAAAAGGATAGGGTACAGGATGTTGGAATGGGTACAGGAAATGGATGGGTTTCAGGAGGTTGAAATTCATACAGGAAAGTGGAGTGGGTACAGGATGTTGGCATGGGTACAGGAAAATGGATAGGGTACAGGATGTTGGCATGAGTTTAGGAATGGAAGGGACTTAGGATGTTGGAATGGGTACAGGAAAATGATATGGGTACAGAATGTTGGCATGGTTATAGGAAATGGAAGGGTTTCAGGATGTTGGAGTGGGTACAGGAAAATGGAAAGGGTACAGGATGTTGGCATGGGTACAGGAAATATGAGGGTCTCAGGATTTTGGAATGGGTACAGGAAAAAGGAATTGGTACAGGATGTTGGCATCGGTACAGGAAATATAACTGTTTCAGGGTATTGTAATAGGTTCAGGAAAAAGGAATGGGTAGAGGATGTTGGCATGGGTCCAGGAAATGGAAGGGTTTCAGGATGTTGGAATGGGTACAGGAAAATGAAATGGGTACAGGATGTTGCCATGGGTACAGGAAATGGAATGGTTTCAGAATGTTGGCATGGGTACAGGAAATGGAAGGTTTCAGGATCTTGGCGCATTAAAGATCTCAGTATCAGTCTGAACACACTTAACTTGATAGAAGAGAAAGTGGGAAGTACCCTACAACATATGGGCACAGGAGACCACTTCCTACATATAATCCCAGCAGCACAGACATTAAGGGCAACATTGAATAAATGGGAACCCCTGAAACTGAGAGGCATCTGAAAAGCAAAGGACACTGTCACTAAGACAAAAAGACAACCCACTGACTGGGAGAAGATCTTCACCAACCCCTCAACAGACAAAGGTCTGATATCCAAAATATATAAAGAACTTAAGAAACTAGACTTTAAAATGCTAATTAACCTAATTACAAAATGGGGCACTGAACTGAACAGAGAATTCTCAACAGAAGAAATTCAAATGGCCAAAAGACACTTAAGGTCCTGCTCAACTTCCTTAGCCATCAGGGAAATGTAAATCAAAACAACTTTGAGATACCATCTTACACCTGTCAGAATGGCTAAATTAAAAAACACCAATGATAGCCTTTGTTGGAGAGGTTGTGGAGTAAGGGGCACACTCATCCATTGCTGGTGGGAATGCAAACTTGTGCAACCACTTTGGAGAGCAGATTGGCGGTTTTTCAGGAAATTTGGGATCAACCTACCCCAGGACCCAGCAATACCACTCTTGGGAATATACCCAAGAGATGCCCTATCATACTACAAAAGTATTTGTTCAACTATGTTCATAAGAGCATTATTTGCAATAGCCACAACCTGGAAACAACCTAGATGCCCTTCAATGGAAGAATGGATGAAGAAAGTGTTTAATATATCCATATTAAAATATACTAAGCAGTAAAAAAAGTGACATCTTGAATTTTGCATGTAAATGGATGGAAATAAAAAACACTATCGTGAGTGAGGTAACCGAGACCCAAAAAATGAACATGAGATGTACTCACTTCATAATTGGTTTGGACATAAATAAAGGACATTAAGCCTATAATTTGAGATTCTAAAGAAGCTAAATGAGGTGAACCAAAGAAAAACATAGATTATCCTCCTGGATATTGAAAGTAGACAAGATTTCTGGAATGTGTAAAGGAAAATGGAATGGGTACAGTATGTTGGCATGGGTTTAGGAATGGAGGGTTTTAGGATGTGGGAATGGGTACGGGACTTTAGCATGGGTACAGGAAATGGAAGTGTTTCAGGATGTTGTTACAGGTACAGTAAAGTGGAAATTGTGTGGGATGTTGGCATGGGTACAGGAAATGGAAGGTTTCAGGATTTTGGTGCATTAAAGACCTCAATATCAGTTTCAACACACTTAACCTGAAAGAAGAGAAAGTGCAAAGTACTCTACAACATATGGGCACTAGAAACCACTTCCTGCAAATAACCACAGCAGCACAGACATTAAGGGCAACATTGAATATATTGGACCTCCTGAAACTGAGAAGCTTCTGTAAACAAAGGACACTGTCACTAAGACAAAAAGACAACCCACTGACTGGGAGAAGATATTCACCAACCACACAACAAACAAAGGTCTGATCTCCAAAATATATAGAGAACTTAAGAAACTAGACTTTAAAATGCTAATTAACTCAATTACAAAATGGGGCACTGAACTGAACAGAGAATTCCCAACAGAAGTTCAAATGGCCAAAAGACACTTAAGGTCACGCTCAACCTCCTTAGCCATCAGGGAAATGCAAATCAAAACAACTTTGAGATATCATCTTACACCTGCCAGAATGGCTAAATTAAAAAACGCCAATGATAGCCTTTGCTGGAGAGGTTGTGGAGGAAGGGGCACACTCATCCATTTCTGGTGGGAATGCAAACTTGTGCAACCACTTTGGAGAGCAGATTGGTGGTTTTTCAGGAAATTTGGGATCAACCTACCACAGGACCCAGCAATACCACTCTTGGGAATATACAAAATGTATGCCCTATCATACTACAAAAGTATTTGTTCAACTATATTCATAGCAGCATTATTTGTAATAGGCAGAACCTGGAAACAATCTAGATGCCCTTCAATGGAAGAATGGATGAAGAAAGTGTTTAATATATATACATATTAGTGTACTACTCAGCAGTAAAAGAAAAAAAAATCTTGAATTTTGCATGCATATGGATGTAAATAGAAAACACTATCGTGAGCGAGGTAAGCCAGACCCAAAAAGATGAACATGAGATGTGCTTACTTCATAATTGGTTTTTAGACATAAATAAAGAACATTGAGCCTATAATTCCAGATCCTAGAGAAGCTAAATAAGGTGAACCCAAAGAAAAACATAGATTATCCTCCTGAATATTAAGAGTAGACAAGATTGCTGGAATGTGTAAAGGAAAATGGAATGGGTACAAGATGTTGGCATGGATACAGGATATAAAAGGGTTTCAGTATTTTGGAATGGGTACAGGAAAATGGAATAGGTACCAGATATTGGCATGGGTACAGGAAATATAAACGTTTGAAGATATTTTGATAGGTTCAGGAAAAAGAAATGGGTAGAGAATGTTGGCATGGGTACAGGATATGGAAGGGTTTCAGGATGGTGGAAAGGGTACAGGAAAATGGAATGGGTTCAGGATGTTGGCAGGGGTATAGGAAAATAAAGGTTTTTGGGATGTTGCAAGGGGTGCAGGAAAATGGAATGGGTACGTGATGTTGGCACTAATACAGGAAATGGAAGGAATTCAGAATGTTGGAATGGGTACAGGAAAATGGAATGGGTACAGGTTCTTGGCATGGGTACAGGAAATGGAAGGGATTTCAGGATGTTCCAATGGGTACAGGAAAATGGAATAGTACAGGATGTTGGCATGGGTACAGGATATGGAAGGGTTTCAGGATGTTGGAATGGGTACAGGAAAATGGAATGGGTACAGGTTCTTGGCATGGGTACAGGAAATGGAAGGGATTTCAGGATGTTCCAATGGGTACAGGAAAATGGAATAGTACAGGATGTTGGCATGGGTACAGGATATGGAAGGGTTTCAGGATGTTGGAATGGGTACAGGAAAATGGAATGGGTACAGGTTCTTGGCATGGGTATAGGAAATGGAAGGGATTTCAGGATGTTCCAATGGGTACAGGAAAATGGACTAGTACAGGATGTTGGCATGGGTACAGGATATGGAAGGGTTCAGGATGTTGGAATGGGTACAGGAAATTGTAATGGGTAAAGGATGTTGGCATGGGTACGGGAAATGGAAGGGTTTCTGGATTTGGAATGGGTACAGGAAATGGAATGGGTACAGAATGTTGGCATGGGTACAGGACATGGAATGGTTTCGGGATGTTGGAATGGGTACAGGAAATGGAAGCATTACAGACTATTAGAAAAGGTACAGGAAAATGGAATTGCTACCGGATATTGGTATGGGTACAGGAAATGGAAGGGGCTCAGGACTTTGGAAGGGGTACAGATAAATGGAATTATTACAGGATATTTGTATTGGTACAGATAATGTAAACGTTTCAGGATATTTAAATAAGTTCAGGAAAAAGGATTTGGAGAGGATGTTGGCATGGTTTCAGGAAGTGGAAGGGTTTCAGATTGTTGGAATGGGTACAGGAAAAAGAAATGGGTAGAGGATGTTTGCATGGGTACTGGAAATATAAGGGTTTCAGGATGGTGGAATGGGTACAGGAAAATGGAATGGGTACAGGATATATGCATGGGTATTGTAAATGGAATTGTTCTTGATGTTGCAAGTGTACAGGAAAATGGAATGGGTACAGGATTTTGGCATGGGTACAGGAAATGTAAGGGTTTCAGGATGTTGCAATGGGTACAGGATGTTGGCATGGTTATAGGAAATGGGAGGGTTAAAGGATGTTGCATTGGGTCCAGAAAAATGGAATGGGTACATGATTTTGGCATGGGTACAGGAAATTGAATGATTTAAGGTTGTTGGAATGGGTACAGGAAAATGGAATTTGTACACCATGTTTGCATCAGTACAGATAATATGAACATTTCAGGATATTGAAACAGGTTCAAAAAAAGGATTTGGTAGAAGATGTTGGCATGGTTTCAGGAAGTAGAAGGGTTTCAGGATGTTGGAATGGGTACAGGAAAAAGAAATGAGTAGAGGACTTTTGCATGGGTACCGGAAATGGAAGGGTTTCAGGATGGTGGGATAGGTACAGGAAAATGGAATGGATACAGGATGTTGGCATGAATACAGGAAATTGAATGGTTTCAGGATGTTGGAATGGGTACAGGAAAATGGAATGGTTACAGGAAATTGGCACCGGTACAGGAAATGGAAGGGTTTTGGGATGTTGGAATAGGTACAGGAAATTGGCATGGGTAAAGGAAATTGAAGGGTTTCAGGATATTGGAGTGGGTACAGGAAAATGAAATGGGTACAGGTTATTGGCATGGGTACAGGAAATGTAAGGGTTGCAGGAAGGTGGAATGGGTACAGGAAAATAAAATGGGTACAGAAAATTGTCATGGGTACAGGAAATGGAAGGGTTTCAGGAATTTGGATTGGGTACAGGTAAATTAAAAGGTACAGGATAGTGGCATGGGTACAGGAAATGAAAGGGCTTCAGGATGTTGGAAGTGGTACAGGAAGATGGAATGGGTACAGGATATTGACATAGGTATAGGAAATTGAAGGGTTTCAGGATGGTGGATTGGACACAGGTAAATGAAAAGGGTACAGGATGTTGGCATGGGTACAGGAAATAAAAATTATTCAGGATGTTGGAATGGGTACAGGAAAATGGAATGTATACAGGAAATTGGCATGGGTACAGGAAATGGAAGGGTTTCAGGATTTTGGATTGGTTACAGGTAAATTAAAAGGGTAGAGGATGGTGGCATGGGCAAAGGAAATAAAAGGGCTTCAGGATGTTGGAAGGAGTACAGGAAGATGAAATGGGTACAGGATATTGACGTGGGTATAGAAAATGGAAGGGTTTCTGGATGTTGGGATGGTTACAGGAAATTGGCATAGGTACAGGAAATTGAAGGGTTTCAGGATGTTGGAATGGGTACAGGAAAATGAAATGGGTACAGGATGTTGGCATGGTACAGGAAAATGGAATGAGTGCAGGAAATTGGCATGGGTAGAGGAAATGGAAGGGTTTCAGAATTTTGATTGGGTACAGGTAAATTGAAAGGGTACAGGATGGTGGCAAGGGTACAGGAATTGATAGGTATTCAGGATGTTGGAATAGGTACAGGAAAATGGAATGGGTACAGGAAATTTGCATGGGTACAGGAAATGGAAGGGTTTCAGGATTTTGATGGGGTATAGGTATATTGAAATGGTACAGGATGGTGGCATGGGTACAGGAATTGAAAGGTATTCACGATGTTGGAATGGGTACAGGGAAATGAAATGGGTACAGGAAATTGGCATGGATACAGGAAATGGAAGGGTTTTTGGATGTTGGAATAGGTACAGGAAATTGGCATGGGTAATGAAATTGAAGGGTTTCAGGATATTGGAGTAGGTACAGGAAAATGAAATGGATACAGGATATTGGCATGGGTACAGGAAATACAAGGGTTGCAGGAAGGTGGAATGGGTACAGGAAAATAGAATTAATGCAGGAAATAGGCATTGGTACAGGAAATAGAATGGTTTCAGGATGTTGTAATGGGTATAGGAAAATGGAATGGTTACTGGAAAGTGGCACGGGTACAGGAAATAGAAGGGTTTCAGGTATTTGTATTGGGTACATGTAAATTAAATGGTACAGGATGGAGGCATGGGTACAGGAAATGAAAGGGCTTCAGGATGTTGGAAATGGTACAGGAAGATGGAATGGGTACAGGATATTGACATGGGTATAGGAAATGGAAGGGTTTCAGGATGTGGAATGGGTACAGGAAATTGGCATGAGTACAGGAAATTAAAGGGCTTAGGATGTTGGATTGGATACAGGAAAATGAAATGGATACAGGATGTTGGCCTGGGTACAGGAAATGAAAATTATTCAGGATGTTGGAATGGGTACAGGAAAATGGAATGCGTACAGGAAACTGGCATGGGTACAGGAAATGGAAGGGTTTCAGGATTTTGGATTGAGTACAGGTAAATTAAAAGGGTACAGGATGGTGGCATGGGTAAAGAAAATAAAAGGGCTTCAGAATGTTGGAAGGGGTACAGAAAGATGGAATGGGTACAGGATATTGACGTGGGTATAGGAAATGGAAGGGTTTCTGGATGGCGGAATGGTAACAGGAAATTTCATGGGTCCAGGAAATTGAAGAGTTTAAGGATGTTGAAATGGGTACAGGAAAAAGCAATGGGTACAGGATGTTGGCATGGGTACAGGAAATGTAAGGGTTGCAGGAAGGTGGAATGGGTACAGGAAAATGGAATGGGTACAGGAAATTGGCATGGGTACAGGAAATGGAAAGGTTTCAGGATGGTGGAATGGGTACAAGAAAATGGAATGGTTACAGGAAATTGGCACGGGTACAGGAAATGGAAAGGAGTTGGCATGTTGGAATAGGTACAGGAAATTGGCATAGGTAAAGGAAATCGAAGGATTTCAGGATATTGCAGTGGGTACAGGAAAATGAAATGTGTACAGGGTATTGGCATGGGTACAGGAAATGTAAGGGTTGCAGGAAGGTGGAATGGGTACAGGAAAATGGAATGGTTTCAGGATTTTGGATTGGGTACAGGTAAATTAAACGGTACAGGAGGGTGGCATGGGTACAGGAAATGAAAGGGCTTCATGATGTTAGAAGTGGTACAGGAAGATTGAATGACTACAGGATATTGATATAGGTATAGGAAATGGAAGGGTTTCAGGATGAGGAATGGGTACAGGAATATGTAATGGGTACAGGAAATTCAAGGGTTTCAGGATGTCGGATTGGATAAAGGTAAATGAAATGGGTACAGGGTGTTGGCATGGGTACAGAAGATTAATTTATTCAGAATGTTGGAATGGGTAGAGGAAAATGGAATTGGTATAGGAGATGGGCATGGATACAGGATATGGAAGGGTTTCAGGATTTTGGATTGGGTTCAGGTAAATTAAAAGAGTACAGAATGGTGGCATGGGTAAAGGAAATAAAAGGGCTTCAGGATGATGGAAGGGGTACAGGAAGATGAAATGGGTACAGGATATTAATGAGGGTATAGGAAATGGAAGGGTGTCTGGATGTTGGAATGGTTACAGGAAACTGGCATGAGTACAGGATATTGAAGGTTTTCAGGATGTTAGAATGGATACAGGAAAATGAAATGGGTACAGGATGTTGGCATGGGTACAGGAAATGAAAGTGCTCAGAATGTTGGAATGGGTACAGGAAAATGGAATGGTTACAGGAAATTGGCATGAGAACAGGAAATGGAAGGGTTTCAGGATTTTGATTAGGTACAGGTTAATTGAAAGGGTACAGGATAGTGGCATGGGTACAGGAATTGAAAGGTATTCAGGATGTTGGAATGGGTACAGGTAAACGAAATGGGTACATGAAATTGGCATGGGTACAAGAAATGGATGGGTTTTGGGTTGTTGGGATAGGTAAAGGAACTTGGCATGGGTAAGAATATTGAATGGTTTCAGGATATTTGAGTGGGTACAGGAAAATGAAAAGGGTACAGGATGTGGACATGGGTACAGGAAATGTTAGGTTTGCAGGAAGGTGGAATGGGTACAGAAAAATGGAATGGGTACAGGAAATTGGCATAGGTAGAGGAAATGGAATGGTTTTAGGATGTTGGAATGGGTACGGAAAATGGAATGGTTACAGGAAATTGGTACGGGTACAGGAAATTGAAGGGTTTTGGGATGTTGGAATAGGTACAGGAACTTGGCATGCGTAAATTAAATTGAAGGGTTTCAGGATATTGGAGTGGGTACAGGAAAATGAAATGGGTACAGTGTATTGGCATAGGTACAGGAAATGTAAGGGTTGCAGGAAGGTGGAATGGGTACAGGAAAATGGAATGGGTACAGGAAATTGGCATGGGTACAGGAAAGAGAATGGTTTCAGGATTTTGGATTGGATACAGGTAAATTAAATGGTACAGGATGGTGGCATGGGTACAGGAAATGAAAGGGCTTCAGGATGTTGGAAGGGGAACAGGATGATGGAATGGGTACAGGATATTGATATGGGTATAGGAAATGGAAGGGTTTCAGTATGTGGAATGGGTACAGGAAATTGACATGGGTACAGGAAATTGAAGGGTTGCAGGAAGGTGGAATGGGTACAGGAAAATGGATTGGGTACAGGAAATTGGCATGGGTACAGAAAATAGAAGGGTTTCAGGATTTTGATTGGGTACAGATAAATTAAAAGTGTACAGGAGGGTGGCATGGGTACAGGAATTGAAAGATATTCAGGATGCTGGAATGGGTACAGGAAAATGGAATGGGTACAGGAATTTGGCATGGGTAAAGGAAATGGAAGGGTTTCAGGATTTTGATTGGGTACAGGTAAATTAAAGGGTACAGGATGGTGGCTGTGTACAGAATTGGAAAGTATTCAGGATGTTGGAATGGGTACTGGAAAATGGAATGGGTACAGGAAATTGGCATGGTTACAGGAAATGGAAGGGTTTCAGGATTTTGATTGGATACAGGTAAATTAAAAGGGTACAGGATGGTGGCATGTGTACAGGAATTGAAAGGTATTCAGGAGGTTGGAATGGGTACAGGAAAATGGAATGGTTACAGGAAATTGGCATGGTTACAGGAAATGAAATGATTTCAGGATATTGATTGGGTACAGGTAAATTGAAAGGGTACAGGATGGTGGCATGTGTACAGAAATTGAAAGGTAGTCAATATGTTGGAATGGGTACAGGGAAATGAAATGGGTTCAGGAAATTGGCATGGGTACAGGAAATGGAAGGGTTTTGGGATGTTGGAATATGTACAGGAACTTGGCATGGGTAAGGAAATTGAAGAGTTTCAGGATATTGGAGTGGGTACAGGAAAATGAAATGGGTACAGGATGTTGGCATGGGTACAGGAAATGTAAGGGTTGTAGGAAGGGGGAATGGGTACAGGAAAATGAAATTGGTAAAGGAAATTGGCATGGGTACAGGAAATGGAAGTGTTTCAGGAGGTTGGAATGGGTACAGGAAAATGGAATGGTTACAGGAAATTGGCATGGGTACAGGAAATGGAAGAGTTTGGGATGTTGGAATAGGTAAAGGAAATTGGCATGGGTAAAGATAATTGAAGGGTTTCATGATATTGGAGTGGGTACAGGAAAATGAAATAGGTACAGGGAATTGACATGGGTACAGGAAATGTAAGGGTTGCAGGAAGGTGGAATGGGTGCAGGAAAATGGAATGCGTACAGGAAATTGGCATGGGTACAGGAAATGGAAAGGTTTCAGGATTTTGGATTGGGAACAGGTAAATTAAACGGTACAGGATGGTGGCAGGGGTTCAGGAAATGAAAGACCTTCAGGATGTTGGAAGGGGTACAGGAAAATGGAATGTTTACAGGAAATTGGCATGGGTACAGGAAATTGAAGGGTTTTGGGATGTTGGAATAGGTATAGGAAATTGGCATGCGTAAAGGAAATTGAAGGGTTTCAAGATATTGTAGTGGGTACAGGAAAATGAAATGTGTACAGGGTATTGGCATGGGTACAAAAAATTTAAGGGTTGCAGGAAGGTGGAATGGGTACAGGAAATTGGCATGGGGACAGGAAATGGAATGGTTTCAGGATTTTGGATTGGGTACAGGTAAATTAAACGGTACAGGATGGTGGCATGGGTACAGGAAATGAAAAGGCTTCAGGATGTTGGAATGGGTACAGCATATTGACATGGGTATAGGAAATGGAAGGGTTTTAGTATGTGGAATGGGTACAGGAAATTGACATGGGTACAGAAAATTGAAGGGTTTCAGGATGTTGGAATGGGTACAGGAAAATGAAATGGGTACAGGATGTTGGCATGAGTACAGGAAATGAAAGGTATTCAGGATGTTCTAATGGGTACAGGAAAATGAAATGGGTACAGGAAATTGGCATGGGTACAGTAAATAGAAGGGTTTCAGGATTTTGATTGGGTACAGGTAAATTAAAAGGGTACAGGAGGGTGGCATGGTTACAGGAATTGAAAGGTATTCAGGATGTTGTAATGAATACACGAAAATGGAATGGGTACAAGAATTTGGCATGGGTACAGGAAATGGAAGGGTTTCAGGATTTTGATTGGGTACAGGTAAATTAAAGGGTACAGGATGGTGGCTGTGGACAGAATTGGAAGGTATTCAGGATGTTGGAATGGGTACTGGAAAATGGAATGGGTACAGGAAATTGGCATGGTTACAGGAAATGGAAGAGTTTCAGGATTTTGATTGGGTACAGGTAAATTAAAGGGTACAGGATGGTGGCTGTGTACAGAATTGGAAGGTATTCAGGATGTTGGAATGGGTACTGGAAAATGGAATGGGTACAGGAAATTGGCATGGTTACAGGAAATGGAAGGGTTTCAGGATTTTGATTGGATACAGGTAAATTAAAAAGGTACAGGATGGTGGCATGTGTACAGGAATTGAAAGGTATTCAGGAGGTTGGAATGGGTACAGGAAAATGGAATGGTTACAGGAAATTGGCATGGTTACAGGAAATGAAATGATTTCAGGATATTGATTGGGTACAGGTAAATTGAAAGGGTACAGGATGGTGGCATGTGTACAGAAATTGAAAGGTAGTCAATATGTTGGAATGGGTACAGGGAAATGAAATGGGTTCAGGAAATTGGCATGGGTACAGGAAATGGAAGGGTTTTGGGATGTTGGAATATGTACAGGAACTTGGCATGGGTAAGGAAATTGAAGAGTTTCAGGATATTGGAGTGGGTACAGGAAAATGAAATGGGTACAGGATGTTGGCATGGGTACAGGAAATGTAAGGGTTGTAGGAAGGGGGAATGGGTACAGGAAAATGAAATTGGTAAAGGAAATTGGCATGGGTACAGGAAATGGAAGTGTTTCAGGAGGTTGGAATGGGTACAGGAAAATGGAATGGTTACAGGAAATTGGCATGGGTACAGGAAATGGAAGAGTTTGGGATGTTGGAATAGGTAAAGGAAATTGGCATGGGTAAAGATAATTGAAGGGTTTCATGATATTGGAGTGGGTACAGGAAAATGAAATAGGTACAGGGAATTGGCATGAGTACAGGAAATGTAAGGGTTGTAGGAAGGTGGAATGGGTGCAGGAAAATGGAATGCATACAGGAAATTGGCATGGGTACAGGAAATGGAAAGGTTTCAGGATTTTGGATTGGGAACAGGTAAATTAAACGGTACAGGATGGTGGCAGGGGTTCAGGAAATGAAAGACCTTCAGGATGTTGGAAGGGGTACAGGAAAATGGAATGTTTACAGGAAATTGGCATGGGTACAGGAAATGGAAAAGTTCCAGGATGTTGGAATGGGTACAGGAAAATGGAATGGTTACAGGAAATTGGCACGGGTACGGGAAATGGAAGGGTTTTGGGATGTTGCAATAGGTAGAGGAAATTGGCATGAGTAAAGGAAATTGAAGGGTTTCAGGATATTGGAGTGGGTACAGGAAAATGAAATGGGTACAGGGAATTGGCATGAGTACAGGAAATGTAAGGGTTGTAGGAAGGTGGAATGGGTACAGGAAAATGGAATGGGTAAAGGAAATTGGCATGGGTACAGAAAATGGAAGGGTTTCAGGATGTTGGAATGGGTACAGGAAAATGGAATGGGTAAAGGATGTGGTATAAGTACAGAAAATGAAATCAATTCAGGATGTTGATATGGGTACAGGAAAATTGAATGGGTACAGGAAATTGGCATGGGTAGAGGAAATAGAATGGTTTCAGAATTTTGGATTGGGTAGAGGTAAATTAAACGGTACAGGATGGTGGCATGGGTACAGGAAAAGAAAGGGCTTCAGGATGTTGGAAGGGGTACAGGATGATGGAATGGTTACAGGAAATTGGCACGGATACAGGAAATTTAAGGGTATTGGGATGTTGGAATAGGTATAGGAAATTGGCACTTGTAAAGGAAATTGAAGGGTTCCAGGATATTGTACTGGGTACAGGAAAATGAAATGGGTACAGGGTATTGGCATGGGTACAGGAAATGTAAAGGTTGCAGGAAGGTGGAATGCATATAGAAAAGTGGAATGGGTACAGGAAATTGACATGGGTACAGGTAATAGAAGGGTTTCAGGATTTTGGATTGGGTACAGGTAAATTAAACGGTACAGGATGGTGGCATGGGTACAGTAAATGAAAGTTCTTCAGGATGTTGGAAGGGGTACAGGATGATGGAATGGGTACAGGATATTGACATGGGTATAGGAAATGGAAGAGTTTCAGGATGTGGAATGGGTACAGTAAATTGACATGGGTACAGGAAATTGAAGGGTTTCATGATGTTGAAATGGGTACAGGAAAATGAAATGGGTACAAGATGTTGGCATGGGTACAGGGAATGAAAGGTATTCAGGATGTTGGAATGGGTACAGAAAATGGAGTGGGTACAGGAAATTGGCATGAGAACAGGAAATGGAAGGGTTTCAGGATATTGGATTGGGTAGTGGTAAATTAAAAGGGTACAGGATGTTGGCATGGGTACAGGAAATTGAAGGCTTTCAGGATGTTGGATTGAGTAATGGTAAATGAAGTGGGTACAGGATGTTGGCATGGGTACAGGAATTGGAAGGTATTCAGGATGTTGGAATGGGTACAGGATAATGGAATGGGTACAGGAAATTGGCATGGGTACATGAAATGGAAGGGTTTCAGGATTTTGTATTGGGTACAGGTAAATTAAATGGTACAGGATGGAGGCATGGGTACAGGAAATGAAAGGGCTTCGGGAAGTTGGAAGTGGTACAGGAAGATGCAATGGGTAGGATATTGACATGGGTATAGGAAATGGAAGCTATTCAGGATGTGGAATAAGTACAGGAAATTGGCATGGGTACAGGAAATTGAAGGGTTTCAGGATGTTGGAATGGATACAGGTAAATGAAATGGGTACAGGATGTTGGCATGGGTACAGGAAATAAAAATTATTCAGGATGTTGGAATGGGTACAGGAAAATGGAATGGGTACTGGAAATTGGCATGGGTACAGGAAATGGAAGGGTTTCAGGATTTTGATTGGGTACATGTACATTAAAAGGGTACAGGATGGTGGCATGGGTAAAGGAAATAAAAGGGCTTCAGGATGATGAAAGGGGTACAGGAAAATGGAATGGGTACAGGATATTGACGTGGGTATAGGAAATGGAAGGGTTTCTGGATGATGGATGGTTACAGGAAATTGGCATAGGTACAGAAAATTGAATGGTTTCAGGGTGTTGGAATGTGTATAGGAAAATGAAATGGGTACAAGATGTTGCTATGGGTACAGGAAATGAAAGGTATTCAGGATGTTGCAATGGGTACAGGAAAATGGAATGGGTACAGGAAATTTCCATGGGTACAGGAAATGGAAGGGTTTCAGGATTTTGATTAGGTATAGGTAAAATAAAAGGATACAGGATGGTGGCATGGGTACAGGAATTGAAAGGTATTCAGGATGTTGGAAGGGGTACACGAAAATGTAATGGGTACAGGAAATTGGCATGGGTACAGGAAATGGAAGGGTTTCAGGATTTTGATTCGGTACAGGTAAATTGAAAGTATACAGGATGGTGGCATTGGTACAGGAATTAAAAGGTATTAAGGATGTTGGAATGGGTACAGGAAAATGGAATGGGTACAGGAAATTGGCATGGGTACAAGAAATGGAAGGGTTTGGGGATGTTGGAATAGGTACAGGAACTTGGCATGGGTAAGAAAATTGAAGGGTTTCAGGATATTGGAGTGGGTACAGGTAAATAAAAGGGTACAGGATGTTGGCAGGGGTACAGGAAATGTAAGGGTTGCAGTAAGGTGGAATGGGTACAGGAAAATGGAATGGGTACAGGAAATTGGCATGGGTACAGGAAATAGAAAGTTTTCTGGATGTTGGAATGGGTACAAAAAAATGGAATGTTTACTGGAAATTGGCACGGGTACAGGAAATGGAAGGGTTTTGGGATGTTGGAATAGGTACAGGAAATTGGCATGGGTAAAGGAAATTGAAGGGTTTCAGGATATTGGAGTGGGGACAGGAAATTAAAAGGGTACTTGATGGTGGCATGGGTACAGGAAATTGTAGGGTTTCAGGATGTTGGATTTGGTACAGGTAAATGGAGGGGGTACAGGATGTAGCATGGGTACAGGAATTGAAAGGTATTCAGGATGTTGGAATGGGTACAAAAAAATGGAATGTTTACTGGAAATTGGCACGGGTACAGGAAATTGAAGGGTTTTGGGATGTTGGAATAGGTATAGGAAATTGGCATGCGTAAAGGAAATTGAAGGGTTTCAAGATATTGTAGTGGGTACAGGAAAATGAAATGTGTACAGGGTATTGGCATGGGTACAAAAAATTTAAGGGTTGCAGGAAGGTGGAATGGGTACAGGAAATTGGCATGGGCACAGGAAATGGAATGGTTTCAGGATTTTGGATTGGGTACAGGTAAATTAAACGGTACAGGATGGTGGCATGGGTACAGTAAATGAAAGTTCTTCAGGATGTTGGAAGGGGCACAGGATGATGGAATGGGTACAGGATATTGACATGGGTATAGGAAATGGAAGAGTTTCAGGATGTGGAATGGGTACAGTAAATTGACATGGGTACAGGAAATTGAAGGGTTTCATGATGTTGAAATGGGTACAGGAAAATGAAATGGGTACAAGATGTTGGCATGGGTACAGGGAATGAAAGGTATTCAGGATGTTGGAATGGGTACAGAAAATGGAGTGGGTACAGGAAATTGGCATGAGAACAGGAAATGGAAGGGTTTCAGGATATTGGATTGGGTAGTGGTAAATTAAAAGGGTACAGGATGTTGGCATGGGTACAGGAAATTGAAGGCTTTCAGGATGTTGGATTGAGTAATGGTAAATGAAGTTGGTACAGGATGTTGGCATGGGTACAGGAATTGGAAGGTATTAAGGATGTTGGAATGGGTACAGGATAATGGAATGGGTACAGGAAATTGGCATGGGTACATGAAATGGAAGGGTTTCAGTATTTTGTATTGGGTACAGGTAAATTAAATGGTACAGGATGGAGGCATGGGTACAGGAAATGAAAGGGCTTCAGGAAGTTGGAAGAGGTACAGGAAGATGCAATGGGTAGGATATTGACATGGGTATAGGAAATAGAAGCTATTCAGGATGTGGAATAAGTACCAGAAATTGGCATGGGTACAGGAAATTGAAGGGTTTCAGGATGTTGGAATGGATACAGGTAAATGAAATGGGTACAGGATGTTGGCATGGGTACAGGAAATAAAAATTATTCAGGATGTTGGAATGGGTACAGGAAAATGGAATGGGTACTGGAAATTGGCATGGGTACAGGAAATGGAAGGGTTTCAGGATTTTGTTTGGGTACAGGTAAATTAAAGGGTACAGGATGGTGGCTGTGGACAGAATTGGAAGGTATTCAGGATGTTGAAATGGGTACTGGAAAATGGAATGGGTACAGGAAATTGGCATGGTTACAGGAAATGGAAGAGTTTCAGGATTTTGATTGGGTACAGGTAAATTAAAGGGTACAGGATGGTGGCTGTGTACAGAATTGGAAGGTATTCAGGATGTTGGAATGGGTACTGGAAAATGGAATGGGTACAGGAAATTGGCATGGTTACAGGAAATGGAAGGGTTTCAGGATTTTGATTGGATACAGGTAAATTAAAAGGGTACAGGATGGTGGCATGTGTACAGGAATTGAAAGGTATTCAGGAGGTTGGAATGGGTACAGGAAAATGGAATGGTTACAGGAAATTGGCATGGTTACAGGAAATGAAATGATTTCAGGATATTGATTGGGTACAGGTAAATTGAAAGGGTACAGGATGGTGGCATGTGGACAGGAATTGAAAGGTAGTCAATATGTTGGAATGGGTACAGGGAAATGAAATGGGTTCAGGAAATTGGCATGGGTACAGGAAATGGAAGGGTTTTGGGATGTTGGAATATGTACAGGAACTTGGCATGGGTAAGTAAATTGAAGAGTTTCAGGATATTGGAGTGGGTACAGGAAAATGAAATGGGTACAGGATGTTGGCATGGGTACAGGAAATGTAAGAGTTGTAGGAAGGGGGAATGGGTACAGGAAAATGAAATTGGTAAAGGAAATTGGCATGGGTACAGGAAATGGAAGTGTTTCAGGAGGTTGGAATGGGTACAGGAAAATGGAATGGTTACAGGAAATTGTCATGGGTACAGGAAATGGAAAGGTTTGGGATGTTGGAATAGGTAAAGGAAATTGGCATGGGTAAAGATAATTGAAGGGTTCCAGGATATTGTACTGGGTACAGGAAAATGAAATGGGTACAGTGTATTGGCATGGGTACAGGAAATGTAAGGGTTGCAGGAAGGTGGAATGCGTATAGAAAAATGGAATGGGTACAGGAAATTGACATGGGTACAGGTAATAGAAGGGTTTCAGGATTTTGGATTGGGTACAGGTAAATTAAACGGTACAGGATGGTGGCATGGGTACAGTAAATGAAAGTTCTTCAGGATGTTGGAAGGGGCACAGGATGATGGAATGGGTAGAGGATATTGACATGGGTATAGGAAATGGAAGAGTTTCAGGATGTGGAATGGGTACAGTAAATTGACATGGGTACAGGAAATTGAAGTGTTTCATGATGTTGAAATGGGTACAGGAAAATGAAATGGGTACAAGATGTTGGCATGGGTACAGGGAATGAAAGGTATTCAGGATGTTGGAATGGGTACAGAAAATGGAGTGGGTACAGGAAATTGGCATGAGAACAGGAAATGGAAGGGTTTCAGGATATTGGATTGGGTAGTGGTAAATTAAAAGGGTACAGGATGTTGGCATGGGTACAGGAAATTGAAGGCTTTCAGGATGTTGGATTGAGTAATGGTAAATGAAGTTGGTACAGGATGTTGGCATGGGTACAGGAATTGGAAGGTATTCAGGATGTTGGAATGGGTACAGGATAATGGAATGGGTACAGGAAATTGGCATGGGTACATGAAATGGAAGGGTTTCAGGATTTTGTATTGGGTACAGGTAAATTAAATGGTACAGGATGGAGGCATGGGTACAGGAAATGAAAGGGCTTCAGGAAGTTGGAAGTGGTACAGGAAGATGCAATGGGTAGGATATTGACATGGGTATAGGAAATGGAAGCTATTCAGGATGTGGAATAAGTACAGGAAATTGGCATGGGTACAGGAAATTGAAGGGTTTCAGGATGTTGGAATGGATACAGGTAAATGAAATGGGTACAGGATGTTGGCATGGGTACAGGAAATAAAAACTATTCAGGATGTTGGAATGGGTACAGGAAAATGGAATCGGTACTGGAAATTGGCATGGGTACAGGAAATGGAAGGGTTTCAGGATTTTGATTGGGTACAGGTACATTAAAAGGGTACAGGATGGTGGCATGGGTAAAGGAAATAAAAGGGCTTCAGGATGATGAAAGGGGTACAGGAAAATGGAATGGGTACAGGATATTGACGTGGGTATAGGAAATGGAAGGGTTTCTGGATGATGGATGGTTACAGGAAATTGGCATAGGTACAGGAAATTGAATGGTTTCAGGGTGTTGGAATGTGTATAGGAAAATGAAATGGGTACAAGATGTTGCTATGGGTACAGGAAATGAAAGGTATTCAGGATGTTGAATGGGTACAGGAAAATGGAATGGGTACAGGAAATTTCCATGGGTACAGGAAATGGAAAGGTTTCAGGATTTTGATTGGGTATAGGTAAAATAAAAGGATACAGGATGGTGGCATGGGTATAGGAATTGAAAGGTATTCAGGATGTTGGAAGGGGTACAGGAAAATGTAATGGGTACAGGAAATTGGCATGGGTACAAGAAATGGAAGGGTTTGGGGATGTTGGAATAGGTACAGGAACTTGGCATGGGTAAGAAAATTGAAGGGTTTCAGGATATTGGAGTGGGTACAGGTAAATAAAAGGGTACAGGATGTTGGCAGGGGTACAGGAAATGTAAGGGTTGCAGTAAGGTGGAATGGGTACAGGAAAATGGAATGGGTACAGGAAATTGGCATGGGTACAGGAAATAGAAAGTTTTCTGGATGTTGGAATGGGTACAAAAAATGGAATGTTTACTGGAAATTGGCACGGGTACAGGAAATGGAAGGGTTTTGGGATGTTGGAATAGGTACAGGAAATTGGCATGGGTAAAGGAAATTGAAGGGTTTCAGGATATTGGAGTGGGTACAGGAAATTAAAAGGGTACTTGATGGTGGCATGGGTACAGGAAATTTTAGGGTTTCAGGATGTTGGATTTGGTACAGGTAAATGGAGGGGGTACAGGATGTGGCATGGGTACAGGAATTGAAAGGTATTCAGGATGGTGGAATGGGTACTGGAAAATGGAATGTGTACAGGAAATTGGCATGGTTACAGGAAATGGAAGGGTTTCAGGATTTTGGATTTGGTACAGGTAAATTAAAAGGGTACAGGATGATTGCATGGGTACTGGAAATTGAAGGATTTCAGGATGTTGGATTGGGTACAGGTAAATGGAGTGGGTACCGGATGTTGGCATGGGTACAGGAATTGAAAGGTCTTCAGAATGTTGGCATGGCTACAGGAAAATGGAAGGGGTACAGGAATTTGGCATGGGTACAAGAAATGTAAGGGTTTGGGGATGTTATTATAGGTACAGGAAATTGGCATGGTTAAAGGAAATTGAAGGGTTTCAGGATATTGGAGTGGGTACAGGAAAATTGAATGGGTACAGAATGTTGGCATGGGTATAGGAAATATAAGGGTTGCAGGAAGGTGGAATGGATACAGGAAAATGGAATGGGTACAGGAAATTGGCATTGGTACTGGAAATGGAAGGGTTTCAGAATTTTGTATTGGGTACAGGTAAATTAAATGGTACAGGATGGAGGCATGGGTACAGGAAATAAAAGGGCTTCAGGATGTTGGAAGTGGTACAGGAAGATGGGATGGGTACAGGATATTGACATGTGTATAGGAAATGGAAGGTATTCGAAATGTGGAATGGGTACAGGAAATTGAAGGGTTTCAGGATGTTGGATTGGATACAGGTAAATGAATTGGGTACAGGATGTTTGCATTGGTACAGGAAATGAAAATTATTCAGGATGTTGGAATGGGTACAGGAAAATGGAATGGATACTGGAAATTGGCATGGGTACAGGAAATGTAAGGGTTTCAGGATATTGATTGGGTACACGTAAATTGCAAGGGTACAGGATGGTGCCAGGTGTACAGGGATAGAAAGGTATTCAGGGTGTTGGAATGGGTACGGGAAAATGGAACGGTTACAGGAAACTGGCACGGGTACAGGAAATGGAAGGTTTTGGGGATGTTGGAATAGGTACAGGAAATTGGCATGGGTAAAGGAAATTGAAGGGTTTCAGGATATTGGAGTGGGTACAGGAAAATGAAATGGGTACAGGGAATTGGCATGGGTACAGGATATGTAAGGGTTGTAGGAAGGTGGAATGGGTACAGGAAAAGGAATGGGTAAAGGAAATTGGCATGGGTACAGAAAATGGAAGGGTTTCAGGATGTTGGAATGGGTACAGGAAAATGGAATGGGTAAAGGATGTGGTATAAGTACAGAAAATGAAATCAATTCAGGATGTTGATATGGGTACAGGAAAATTGAATGAGTACAGGAAATTGGCATGGGTAGAGGAAATAGAATGGTTTCAGAATTTTGGATTGGATAGAGGTAAATTAAACGGTACAGGATGGTGGCATGGGTACAGGAAAAGAAAGGGCTTCAGGATGTTGGAAGGGGTACAGGATGATGGAATGGTTACAGGAAATTGGCACGGATACAGGAAATAGAAGGGTATTGGGATGTTGGAATAGGTATAAGAAATTGGCACTTGTAAAGGAAATTGAAGGGTTCCAGGATATTGTACTGGGTACAGGAAAATGAAATGGGTACAGGGTATTGGCATGGGTACAGGAAATGTAAGGGTTGCAGGAAGGTGGAATGCGTATAGAAAAATGGAATGGGTACAGGAAATTGACATGGGTACAGGTAATAGAAGGGTTTCAGGATTTTGGATTGGGTACAGGTAAATTAAACGGTACAGGATGGTGGCATGGGTACAGTAAATGAAAGTTCTTCAGGATGTTGGAAGGGGCACAGGATGATGGAATGGGTACAGGATATTGACATGGGTATAGGAAATGGAAGAGTTTCAGGATGTGGAATGGGTACAGTAAATTGACATGGGTACAGGAAATTGAAGTGTTTCATGATGTTGAAATGGGTACAGGAAAATGAAATGGGTACAAGATGTTGGCATGGGTACAGGGAATGAAAGGTATTCAGGATGTTGGAATGGGTACAGAAAATGGAGTGGGTACAGGAAATTGGCATGAGAACAGGAAATGGAAGGGTTTCAGGATATTGGATTGGGTAGTGGTAAATTAAAAGGGTACAGGATGTTGGCATGGGTACAGGAAATTGAAGGCTTTCAGGATGTTGGATTGAGTAATGGTAAATGAAGTTGGTACAGGATGTTGGCATGGGTACAGGAATTGGAAGGTATTCAGGATGTTGGAATGGGTACAGGATAATGGAATGGGTACAGGAAATTGGCATGGGTACATGAAATGGAAGGGTTTCAGGATTTTGTATTGGGTACAGGTAAATTAAATGGTACAGGATGGAGGCATGGGTACAGGAAATGAAAGGGCTTCAGGAAGTTGGAAGTGGTACAGGAAGATGCAATGGGTAGGATATTGACATGGGTATAGGAAATAGAAGCTATTCAGGATGTGGAATAAGTACCAGAAATTGGCATGGGTACAGGAAATTGAAGGGTTTCAGGATGTTGGAATGGATACAGGTAAATGAAATGGGTACAGGATGTTGGCATGGGTACAGGAAATAAAAATTATTCAGGATGTTGGAATGGGTACAGGAAAATGGAATGGGTACTGGAAATTGGCATGGGTACAGGAAATGGAAGGGTTTCAGGATTTTGATTGGGTACAGGTACATTAAAAGGGTACAGGATGGTGGCATGGGTAAAGGAAATAAAAGGGCTTCAGGATGATGAAAGGGGTACAGGAAAATGGAATGGGTACAGGATATTGACGTGGGTATAGGAAATGGAAGGGTTTCTGGATGATGGATGGTTACAGGAAATTGGCATAGGTACAGGAAATTGAATGGTTTCAGGATGTTGGAATGTGTATAGGAAAATGAAATGGGTACAAGATGTTGCTATGGGTACAGAAAATGAAAGGTATTCAGGATGTTGAATGGGTACAGGAAAATGGAATGGGTACAGGAAATTTCCATGGGTACAGGAAATGGAAGGGTTTCAGGATTTTGACTGGATACAGGTAAATTAAAAGGATACAGGATGGTGGCATGTGTACAGGAATTGAAAGGTATTCAGGAGGTTGGAATGGGTACAGGAAAATGGAATGGTTACAGGAAATTGGCATGGTTACAGGAAATGAAATGATTTCAGGATATTGATTGGGTACAGGTAAATTGAAAGGGTACAGGATGGTGGCATGTGGACAGGAATTGAAAGGTAGTCAATATGTTGGAATGGGTACAGGGAAATGAAATGGGTTCAGGAAATTGGCATGGGTACAGGAAATGGAAGGGTTTTGGGATGTTGGAATATGTACAGGAACTTGGCATGGGTAAGGAAATTGAAGAGTTTCAGGATATTGGAGTGGGTACAGGAAAATGAAATGGGTACAGGATGTTGGCATGGGTACAGGAAATGTAAGGGTTGTAGGAAGGGGGAATGGGTACAGGAAAATGAAATTGGTAAAGGAAATTGGCATGGGTACAGGAAATGGAAGTGTTTCAGGAGGTTGGAATGGGTACGGAAAATGGAATGGTTACAGGAAATTTACACGGGTACAGGAAATTGAAGGGTTTGGGGATGTTGGAATAGGTACAGGAACTTGGCATGCGTAAAGGAAATTGTAGGGTTTCAGGATATTGGAGTGGGTTCAGGAAAATGAAATGGGTACAGTGTATTGGCATAGGTACAGGAAATGTAAGGGTTGCAGGAAGGTGGAATGGGTACAGGAAAATGATATGGGTACAGGAAATTGGCATGGGTACAGGTAATAGAATGGTTTCAGGATTTTGGATTGGATACAGGTAAATTAAATGGTACAGGATGGTGGCATGGGTACAGGAAATGAAAGGTCTTCAGGATGTTGGAAGGGGAACAGGATGATGGAATGGGTACAGGATATTGATATGGGTATAGGAAATGGAAGGGTTTCAGTATGTGGAATGGGTACAGGAAATTGACATGGGTACAGGAAATTGAAGGGTTGCAGGAAGGTGGAATGGGTACAGAAAAATGGATTGGGTACAGGAAATTGGCATGGGTACAGAAAATAGAAGGGTTTCAGGATTTTGATTGGGTACAGATAAATTAAAAGTGTACAGGAGGGTGGCATGGGTACAGGAATTGAAAGATATTCAGTATGCTGGAATGGGTACAGGAAAATGGAATGGGTACAGGAATTTGGCATGGGTAAAGGAAATGGAAGCGTTTCAGGATTTTGATTGGGTACAGGTAAATTAAAGGGTACAGGATGGTGGCTGTGTACAGAATTGGAAGGTATTCAGGATGTTGGAATGGGTACTGGAAAATGGAATGGGTACAGGAAATTGGCATGGTTACAGGAAATGGAAGGGTTTCAGGATTTTGATTGGATACAGGTAAATTAAAAGGGTACAGGATGGTGGCATGTGTACAGGAATTGAAAGGTATTCAGGAGGTTGGAATGGGTACAGGAAAATGGAATGGTTACAGGAAATTGGCATGGTTACAGGAAATGGAAGGGTTTTGTGATGTTGGAATATGTACAGGAACTTGGCATGGGTAAGGAAATTGAAGAGTTTCAGGATATTGGAGTGGGTACAGGAAAATGAAATGGGTACAGGATGTTGGCATGGGTACAGGAAATGTAAGGGTTGTAGGAAGGGGGAATGGGTACAGGAAAATGGAATGGTTACAGGAAATTGGCATGGGTACAGGAAATGGAAGAATTTGGGATGTTGGAATAGGTAAAGGAAATTGGCATGGGTAAAGATAATTGAAGGGTTTCATGATATTGGAGTGGGTACAGGAAAATGAAACAGGTACAGGGAATTGACATGGGTACAGGAAATGTAAGGGTTGCAGGAAGGTGGAATGGGTGCAGGAAAATGGAATGCGTACAGGAAATTGGCATGGGTACAGGAAATGGAAAGGTTTCAGGATTTTGGATTGGGAACAGGTAAATTAAACGGTACAGGATGGTGGCAGGGGTCAAGGAAATGAAAGGCCTTCAGGATGTTGGAAGGGGTACAGGATGATGGAATGGTTACAGGAAATTGCCATGGGTACAGGAAATTGAAGGGTTTTGGGATGTTGGAATAGGTATAGGAAATTGGCATGCGTAAAGGAAATTGAAGGGTTTCAAGATATTGTAGTGGGTACAGGAAAATGAAATGTGTACAGGGTATTGGCATGGGTACAGGAAATGTAAGGGTTGCAGGAAGGTGGAATGGGTACAGGAAAATGGAATGGGTACAGGAAATTGGCATGGGCACAGGAAATGGAATGGTTTCAGGATTTTGGATTGGGTACAGGTAAATTAAACGGTACAGGATGGTGGCATGGGTACAGGAAATGAAAAGGCTTCAGGATGTTGGAAGGGGAACAGGATGATGGAATGGGTACAGCATATTGACATGGGTATAGGAAATGGAAGGGTTTTAGTATGTGGAATGGGTACAGGAAATTGACATGGGTACAGAAAATTGAAGGGTTTCAGGATGTTGGAATGGGTACAGGAAAATGAAATGGGTACAGGATGTTGGCATGAGGACAGGAAATGAAAGGTATTCAGGATGTTGTAATGGGTACAGGAAAATGAAATGGGTACAGGAAATTGGCATGGGTACAGTAAATAGAAGGGTTTCAGGATTTTGATTGGGTACAGGTAAATTAAAAGGTTACAGGAGTGTGGCATGGTTACAGGAATTGAAAGGTATTCAGGATGTTGTAATGAATACACGAAAATGGAATGGGTACAAGAATTTGGCATGGGTACAGGAAATGGAAGGGTTTCAGGATTTTGTTTGGGTACAGGTAAATTAAAGGGTACAGGATGGTGGCTGTGGACAGAATTGGAAGGTATTCAGGATGTTGAAATGGGTACTGGAAAATGGAATGGGTACAGGAAATTGGCATGGTTACAGGAAATGGAAGAGTTTCAGGATTTTGATTGGGTACAGGTAAATTAAAGGGTACAGGATGGTGGCTGTGTACAGAATTGGAAGGTATTCAGGATGTTGGAATGGGTACTGGAAAATGGAATGGGTACAGGAAATTGGCATGGTTACAGGAAATGGAAGGGTTTCAGGATTTTGATTGGATACAGGTAAATTAAAAGGGTACAGGATGGTGGCATGTGTACAGGAATTGAAAGGTATTCAGGAGGTTGGAATGGGTACAGGAAAATGGAATGGTTACAGGAAATTGGCATGGTTACAGGAAATGAAATGATTTCAGGATATTGATTGGGTACAGGTAAATTGAAAGGGTACAGGATGGTGGCATGTGGACAGGAATTGAAAGGTAGTCAATATGTTGGAATGGGTACAGGGAAATGAAATGGGTTCAGGAAATTGGCATGGGTACAGGAAATGGAAGGGTTTTGGGATGTTGGAATATGTACAGGAACTTGGCATGGGTAAGGAAATTGAAGAGTTTCAGGATATTGGAGTGTGTACAGGAAAATGAAATGGGTACAGGATGTTGGCATGGGTACAGGAAATGTAAGGGTTGTAGGAAGGGGGAATGGGTACAGGAAAATGAAATTGGTAAAGGAAATTGGCATGGGTACAGGAAATGGAAGTGTTTCAGGAGGTTGGAATGGGTACAGGAAAATGGAATGGTTACAGGAAATTGGCATGGGTACAGGAAATGGAAGAGTTTGGGATGTTGGAATAGGTAAAGGAAATTGGCATGGGTACAGGAAATGGAAGGGTTTCAGGATTTTGATTCGGTACAGGTAAATTGAAAGTATACAGGATGGTGGCATTGGTACAGGAATTAAAAGGTATTAAGGATGTTGGAATGGGTACAGGGAAATGAAATGGGTACAGGAAATTGGCATGGGTACAAGAAATGGAAGGGTTTGGGGATGTTGGAATGGGTACAAAAAAATGGAATGTTTACTGGAAATTGGCACGGGTACAGGAAATGGAAGGGTTTTGGGATGTTGGAATAGGTACAGGAAATTGGCATGGGTAAAGGAAATTGAAGGGTTTCAGGATATTGGAGTGGGTACAGGAAATTAAAAGGGTACTTGATGGTGGCATGGGTACAGGAAATTGTAGGGTTTCAGGATGTTGGATTTGGTACAGGTAAATGGAGGGGGTACAGGATGTAGCATGGGTACAGGAATTGAAAGGTATTCAGGATGGTGGAATGGGTACTGGAAAATGGAATGGATACAGGAAATTGGCATGGTTACAGGAAATGGAAGGGTTTCAGGATTTTGGATTGGGTACAGGTAAATTAAAAGGGTACAGGATGATTGCATGGGTACTGGAAATTGAAGGATTTCAGGATGTTGGATTGGGTACAGGTAAATGGAGTGGGTACCGGATGTTGGCATGGGTACAGGAATTGAAAGGTCTTCAGAATGTTGGCATGGCTACAGGAAAATGGAAGGGGTACAGGAATTTGGCATGGGTACAAGAAATGTAAGGGTTTGGGGATGTTATTATAGGTACAGGAAATTGGCATGGTTAAAGGAAATTGAAGGGTTTCAGGATATTGGAGTGGGTACAGGAAAATTGAATGGGTACAGGATGTTGGCATGGTTACAGGAAATATAAGGGTTGCAGGAAGGTGGAATGGGTACAGGAAATTGCCATGGCTACAGGAAATAGAAGGGTTTCAGGATTTTGTATTGGGTACAGGTAAATTAAATGGTACAGGATGGTGGCATGGGTTCAGGAAATGAAAGGGCTTCAGGATTTTGGAAGGGATACATGAAGTTGGAATGGGTACAGGATATTGACTTGGTTATAGGAAATGGAATGGTTTCAGTATATTGCAAGTTTAGAGGAAAATAGAATCAGTAAAGGATGTTGACATGGGTACAAGAATTGGAAGTATTTCAGGATTTTGGTATGGGTACAGGTAAGTTAAAAGGGTACAGGATGGTGGCATGGGTACAGGAAATGGAAGGGTTTCAGGATTTTGGATTTTGTACAGTTAAATTAATAGCGTATAGGATGGTGGCATGGGTACAGGAAATGAATGGGCTTCAGGATGTTGGAAGGGGTACAGGAAGATGGAATGGGTACAGGATATTGACATGGGTATAGGAAATGGAAGGGTTTTGTGTTGTTGGACTAGGTACAGGAATTGACATAGGTAAAGATCATTGAAGGGTATTAAGGTGTTGGATAGAGTACAGACAAATGAAATGGGTACAGGATGTTGGCCTGGCTACAGGAAATGGAATAGTTTCAGGATTTTGTATTGGGTACAGGTAAATTAAAAGAGTACAGGATGGTGGCATGGGTAAAGGAATTGAAATGTTTCAGGATGTTGTATTGGGTACAGGTAAATGAAATGGGTACAGGATGATAGCATGGTTACAGGAAATGAAAAGTATTCAGGATGATGGAAGCAGTACAGGAAGATGGAATTGTTATAGGATATTGAAATTGGTGTAGGAAATGGAAGGGTTTCAGTATTTTGCAAGGTTAAGGAAAATAGCATCGGTAAGGTTGTTGGCATGGGTACAGGAAATGGAAGGATTACAGGATTTTGGAATGCGTACAGGTAAATTAAATGGGTACAGGAAGTTGGCATGGGTACTGGAAATTGAAGGTATTCAGGATGTTGGAATGGATACAGCAAAATGGAATGGGTACAGGAAATTGGCATGAGTACAGGAAATGGAAGGGTTTCAGGATGTTGGATTGGGTACTGGTAAATTTAAAGAGAACAGGATGGTTGCATGGGTATAGGAAATGAAAGGTATTCAGGATTTGGAATGGGTACAGGAAGATGGAATGGGTATAGGATATTGACGTGGGTATAGGAAATGGAAGGGTTTCAGGATGTGGAATGGGTACAGGAAATTGGCATGGATAGAAGAAGGAGAAGAAGTTCAGCTCAATGGTCCAGAAAATATACTTAATAAAATTACAGAAGAAAACTTTCCCAACCTTAAGAAAGATATTCCTTTGAAGGTCCAAGAAGCATACAGAACACCGAATCGACTGGATCAAAAAAAAAATCTCCTCGTCATATAATAATCAAAACACAAAACATACAGAATAAAGAAAGAATATTAAGAGCTGCAAAGGAAAAAGTTCAAGTTACCTATAAAGGTAAACATATCAGACTTACACCAGACTTCTCTATGGAAACCATGAAAGCCAGAAGGTCGTGGATAGATGTACTGCAGAAACTAAGAAACCATGGATGCAAGCCCAGACTACTATACCCAACCAAGCTTTCATTCACTATAAATGGAGAAAACAAAATTTTCCAGGATAAAAACAAATTTAAACAATATGTAGCCACAAATCCAGACTTACAGAAAGTAATTGAAGGAAAATCACAACTCAAGGAGTCCAACAATGCCCACAATAACTAAGACATCTAATGACCCTTCACCAGCACAACTTGAAGAAGTGAAAAACACAAACTCTACTACCAAAATAAAGAAAGAAAGAAAGGAAAAATGACCGGAGTTAACAACCACTGGTCATTAATATCACTTAATATCAATGGACTCAACTCATCTATAAAGAGGCACAGGCTAAGAGATTGGATACGACAACAGGATCCAACATTCTGCTCAAGAAACACACCTCAATTACAAAGACAGATATCTACTCAGAATAAAGGGCTGGGAAAAGGTTTATCAAGCAAACGGACCTAAGAAACAAGCAGGTGTGGCCATACTAATTTCTAAGAAAGTTGACTTCAAACTAAAATCAATCAAAAGAGATGGAGAGGGACATATTTTACTCATACCAGGAACAATTCATCAGGATGAAGTCACAATCCTTAATATCTATGCCCCTAATATAAAACCACCCACTTATGTAAAAGAAACATTACTAAAACTCAAGGCAGTCATCAAACCACACACACTAATAGTAGGAGATTTCAACACTCCTCTCTCACCAATGGACAGGTCAATCAGACAGAAACCTAACAGAGAAATAAGAGAATTAATGAAGGTAATGAATCAAATGGACTTAACAGACATCTATAGAACATTCCACTCAAATAGGAAAGAATATACCTTCCTCTCTGCAGCGCATGGAACCTTCTCCAAAATAGACCACATACTCGGTAACAAAGCAAACTTACACAGTTACAAAAAAATATTAGTAACCACCTGTATCTTATCAGATCACCATGGATTAAAGATAGAATTCAACAACAATGCTATCTCCAGAAAGCCTACGAACTCATGGAAACTGGACAGTCAACTACTGTACCACACCTGGATCAAGGAAGAAGTAAAGAAAGAAATTAAAGTCTTTCTTGAATTCAATGAAAATGAAGACTCAACACACTCAAACCTATGGGACACTATGAAAGCAGTGCTAAGATGAAAGTTCATAGCATTAAGCACCCACTTAAAGAAAACCGAGAAAGCACACATTGGAGAATTAATGCCCACCTGAAAGCTCTAGAAAAAAAAGAAGCAGACTCACCTAGGAGAAGTAGAAGACTGGAAATAATCAAACTGAGGGCTGAAATCAACAAAATAGAAACACAGAAAACAACCCAAAGAATCAATGAAACAAAAAGCTGGTTCTTGGAGAAAATCAATAAGATTGATAAACCCCTATCCAAACTAATCAAACGGCGGAGAGAGAATACGCAAATTAACAAGATCAGAAACGAAAAGGGAGACATAACCACAGACACAGAGGAAATTCAGAGAATCATTAGATCTTACTACAAAAGCCTGTATGCCACAAAATTGGAAAATGTAAAAGAAATGGACACGTTTTTAGATAAGTACCATATACCAAAGTTAAACCAGGACCAGGTGAACAACCTAAATAGACCTGTTAGTCACGAAGAATTAGAAGTTGTTATAAAAAACCTCCCTACCAAAAAAAGCCCAGGTCCAGACGGCTTCAATGCAGAATTCTACCAGAACTTCCAAGAAGACCTAATACCTATACTCCTTAAGGTATTTCACAATATAGAAACAGAGAAGATATTGCCAAATTCCTTTAATGAAGCTGCAGTCACTCTGATACCAAAACCACACAAAGATACAACCAAGAAAGAGAACTACAGGCCAATCTCTCTCATGAACATCAACGCAAAGATACTCAATAAAATACTGGCAAACCGAATCCAAGAACACATTAGAAAAATTATCCATTATGATCAAGTAGGCTTCATCCCAGAGATGCAGGGCTGGTTCAACATACAAAAATCTATCAATGTAATCCATCATATAAATAAACTGAAAGAAAAAACCATATGATCATTTCATTAGATGCTGAAAAAGCATTTGACAAAATTCAACATCCCTTTATGATAAAGGTCTTAGAGAGATTAGGGATACAAGGGTTGTACCTAAGTATAATAAAAGCTATTTATAGCAAGCCGACAGCTAACATCAAATTAAATGGAGAGAATCTCAAAGCTATTCCACTAAAATCAGGAACACGACAAGGTTGTCCACTCTCTCCATACCTCTTTAATATAGTGCTTGAAATTCTAGCGATAGCAATAAGACAACATAAGGGGATCAAAGGGATCCAAATTGGAAAGGAAGAAGTTAAACTTTCATTATTTGCAGACGATATAATAGTGTACATAAGCGACCCCAAAAACTCCAGCAAAGAACTCCTTCAGCTGATAAACACCTTTAGTAGCATGGCAGGATACAAGATCAATTCCAAAAAAATCAGTTGCCCTCCTATACACAAAGGATAAGGAAGCAGAGAGGGAAATCAGAGAAGCATCACCCTTCACGATAGCCACAAATAGCATAAAATATCTTGGGGTAACTCTAACCAAGGAAGTGAAGGATCTATTTGACAAGAAAGAAATTGAGGAGGATACCAGAAAGTGGAAGGACCTCCCTTGCTCTTGGATTGGGAGGATCAACATAGTAAAAATGGCAATTCTACCAAGGGCAATTTATAGATTCAATGCAATCCCCATTAAAATCCCATCGAAATTCTTCACAGATCTTGAGAGGACATTAATCAACTTTATATGGAAAAACAAAAATCCCAGGATAGCCAAAACATTCTTATATATTAAAGGATCGTCTGGAGGCATTACCATCCCTGACTTCAAACTCTATTACAGAGCTTCAGTATTGAAAACAGCTTGGTATTGGCATAAAAATAGAGAAGTCGATCAATGGAACCGAGTAGAAGACCCTGATTTTAACCCACAAACATATGAACACCTGATTTTTGATAAAGGACCTAAAAGTATTCAATGGAAAAAAGAGAGCATCTTCAACAAATGGTGCTGGCAGAACTGGTTGTCAATGTGTAGAGGAATGAAAATAGAATCATATCTATCGCCATGCACAAAACTCAAGTCCAAATGGATTAAAGACCTCAATATCAATCTGAACACACTGAACCTGATAGAAGAAAAAGTGGGAAGTACTCTACAACATATGGGTACAGGAGATCACTTCCTACGTTTATCCCCAGCAGCATAGACATTAAGGACAACATTGAATAAATGGGACCTCCTGAAACTGAATAGCTTCTGTAAAGCAAAGCACACTGTCACTAAGACAAAAAGGCAACCCACTGACTGGGAGAGGATCTTCACCAACCCCGCAACAGACAAAGGTCTGATCTCCAAAATATATAAAGAACTCAAGAAACTAGACTTTAAAATGCTAATTAACCCAATTAAAAAATGGGGCACTGAACTGAACAGAGAATTCTCAACAGAAGAAATTCAAATGGCCAAAAGACACGTAAGGTCATGTTCAACCTCCTTAGCAATAAGGGAAATGCAAATTAAAACAACTTTGAGATACCATCTTACACCTGTCAGAATGGCTAAAATCAAAAACACCAATGATAGCCTTTGCTGGAGAGGTTGTGGAGGAAGGGGCACACTGATCCATTGCTGGTGGGAATGCAAACTTGTGGAACCACTTTGGAAATCAGTGTGGCGATTTCTCAGGAAATTTGGGATCAACCTACGCCAAGATCCAGTAATACCACTCTTGGGAATATACCCAAGAGACGCCCTATCATATGACAAAAGTATCTGTTCAACTATGTTCATAGCAGCATTATTTGTAATAGCCGGAACCTGGAAACAACCTAGATGCCCTTCAATGGAGGAATGGATGAAGAAAGTGTGGAATATATACATATTAGAGTACTACTCAGCGGTAAAAAACAATGACTTCTCGAATTTTGCATGCAAATGGATGGAAATAGAAAATACTATCCTGAGTGAGGTATCCCAGACCCAAAGAGAGGAACTTGGGATGTACTCACTCAGAATTGGTTTCTAGCCATAAATAAAGGACATTGAGCATATAATTTGTGATCCTAGAGAAGCTAAATAAGAAAGTGAACCCAAAGAAAATCGTATAGTCATCTGCCTGGAAAGGGGAAGTAGACAAGATTGCCGGGCAAAAACTGGGAACTAGCCAGTGAGGTGGCTTGGGGCTAAAAGGAAATGGGATGAGAAACGTGAGAAGGGGAGGATGGGAGGAGCTTGAGGGATTGGGATGGTTAGGATATAGGAAGGATGGATACGGGAGCAGCGAAGTATATATCCTAACTAAGGGAGCCATCTTAGGGTTGGCAAGAGACTTGACTCTAGAGGGGCTCACAGGTGTCCAGGGAGATGTCTCCAGCTGGTACCTTGGGCAACTGAGGAGAGGGAACCTGAAATGATCCTATCCTATACTGATGAATATCTTGCATATCTCCTTAGAACCTTCATCTGGCGATGGATCGGGATAGAGACAGAGACTCAATTTGGAGCAATGGTCTGAGCTCTTAAGGTCCAAATGAGGAGCAGAAGGAGGGAGAACATGAGCAAGGAAGTCAGGACCACGAGGGGTGCACCCACCCACTGTGACATTGGAACTGATTTATTGGGAGCCCACCAAGGCCAGCTGGACTGGGACTGAATAAGCATGGGTTGAAACTGGACTCTCTGAACATGGCGGACAATGAAGGCTGATGAGAAGCCAAGGACAATGGCACTAGGTTTCGATCCTAATACATGAACTGGCTATGTGGGAGCTTAGCCTGTTTGGATGCTCACCCTCCTGGACCTAGATAGAAGTGGGAGGACCTTGGTCTTCCCGCAGGGCAGGGAATTTGTACTGCTCTTCAGTATTGAGAGTGAGGGGGAATGGAGTGGGGGGAGGAGAAGAGGAGTGGGGATAGGGAAAGGGGAGTGGGGGAGGGGCAATATTTGGGAGGAGGGGGAGGGAAATGGGAAACGGGGACAGGTGGAAATTTTAATTAAAAAAGAATAAAAATAAAAAAAAAGTGTACATGATGTTGGCATGGGTACAGGAAATGAAGCCTTCAGGATGTTGGAAGGGGTAGGGTAAGATGGAATGGGTACAGGATATTGACATGGGTATAGGAAATGGAAGGTTTTCGTCATGTTGCAATGGGGACAGGAAATTGGCATGGGTACAGTTTATGGTAGGGTTTCAGGATTTTGGATTAGGTTCAGGTAAATTAAGAGGGTACAGGATGGTGGCATGGGTCCAAGAAATGAAGTATTTCAGGATGTTGGATTGGGTACAGGTAAATGAAATGGGTACAGGAAATTGGCATGGGTACAGGAAATAAAAGGGTTTCAGGATTTTTATTTGGTACAGGTAAATTAAAAGGGTACAGGAAGGAGGCATGGGTACAGGAAATGGAAGGATTTCAGGATTTGGACTGGGTAAAGGTAAATTAAAAGGGTACAGGCTGGTGGATGGATACAGGCAATGAAAGGACTTCAGGATGTTGGAAGGGGTACAGGAAGATGGAATGGGTACAGGATATTGACATGGGTATAGGAAATAGAAGGGTTTCGGGATGTTGGGTTGGGTACAGGAAAATGGAATGGTTTCAGGGTATTGACATGGGTATAGGAAATGGAAGGTTTTCGGAATTTTCAAGGGTACAGGAAAATGGAATAAGTAAAGGATGTTGGCATGGGTACAGGAAATTGATGGGTTTCAGGATGTTGGATTGGGTACAAGTAATTGAAATGGGTCAGGATGTTGCCATGGGTAGAGGAAATGAAAGGTATTCAGAATGTTGGAATGGGTACAGGAAAATGGAATGGGTACAGGAAATTGGCATGGATACAGGAAATGGAAGGGTTTTAGGATTTTGGATTGGGTACAAGTAAATGAAATGGGTACAGGATGGTGGCATGGGTACAGGAAATGTATTGTATTCAGGATGTTGGAATGGGTACAGGAAAATGGAATGGGTACAGGATATTGGGTTGGGTAGAGGAAATGGAAGGAATTCGGGATTTTGCAAGGGTACAGGAAAATGGAATCGGTAAAGGATGTTGGCAGAGGTACAGGAAATGGAAGGGTTTCAGGATGGTGGAATGGGTACAGGAAATTGGAATGGGTACAGGATATTAGCATGCATATAGGAAATGGAAGGGTTTCTGGTGTTTGCAAGTATACAGGGAAATGGAATGGGTACAGGATTTTGGCATGGGTACAGGCAATGTGAGGGTTTCAGTATATTGGAATTGGTATATTAAAATAAACTGGGTACAGCATGTTGGTATTGTACAGTAAATGGTAGGGTTTCAGGAAGGTGGAATGGGCAAAGGAAAATGGAATAGGTACAGGATATTGGCATGGGTATACGAAATGGAATGGTTTCGGGATTTTAGAAGGGTACAAGAAAATGGCATCGGTAAAGTATGTTGGCATAGGTACAGGAAATAGAAGGCTTTCGGATTGTTGGATTGGGTACAGGTAAATGAATTGGTTACAGGATTTTGGCATGAGTACAGGAAATGAAATGGATTGAGGATGTTTGAATGGGTACAGAAAAATGAAATGGGTACAGGATATTGGCATGGTTATAGGAAATGGAAGGTTTTCTGGATTTTGCAAGGGTACAGGAAAATGGAATCGGTATGGATTTTGGCATGGATACAGGAAATGTAAGTGTGTCAACATAGTGTAATGGGGACAGGAAAATGGAATGGGTACAGGATGTTGGTATGGGTACAGGAAATGGAAGGGTTTCCGGATGGTGTTATGGGTAAAGGACAGTGGAATGGGTACAGGATGTTTGCATGGGTACAGGAAATTGAAGGGTTTCAGGATGTTGGAATGGGTACAGGAAAATTGAATGGGTACAGGATTTTGGTTGGCATGGGTACAGAAATGGAAGGGTTTCAGGATGTTGCAATGGGTACAGGAAAATGGAGTGGGTACAAGATGTTATCATGGGTACAGGAAATGGAAGGGTTTCAGGATGTTGGAATGGGTAAAGTAAAGTGGAATTTGTGTGGGATGTTTGCATGGTGACAGGAAATGGAAGGTTTCATCATCTTGGCGCTTTAAAGACCTCAATATCAGTCTGAATACACTTAACCTGATAGAATGGAAAGTGGGAATTATTATACAATATATGTGCACAGAAGACCACTTCCTACATATAACCCTAGCAGCACAGACTTTAAGGGCAACATTGAATAAATGGGACCTCTTGTAACTGAGAAGCTTCTGTAAAGCAAAGATCTCCAAAAATATATAAAGAACTCAAGAAACTAAACTTCAAAATGCTAATTAAGCCAATTACAAAATGGGGCATGAACTGAACAGAGAATTCTCAACAGAAGACGCTCAAATGGCCAAAAGATACTTAAGGTCCTGTTCAATCTCCGTAGGCATCAGGGAAATGCAAATCAAAACAACTTTGAGATACCATCTTTCACGTGTCAGAATGGCTAAAATCAAAAACACCAATGATAGCCTTTGCTGGAGAGGATGTGGAGAAATGGGTACACTCATCCATTGCTGGTGGGAATGCAAACTTGTGCAACCACTATGGAAAGCAGTGTGGTGGTTTCTCAGGTAATTTGGGATCAAACTACCCCAGGACCCAGCAATACCACTCTTGGGAATATACGCAAGAGATGCCTTATCATACTACAAAAGTATTTGTTCAACTATGTTCATAGCAGCATTATTTGTAATAGCCAAACAACCTAGATGCCCTTCAATGGAAGAATGGATGAAGAAAGTGTGGAATATGTACATATTAGAGTACTATTCAGCATAAAAAAACCCAACATCTTGTATTTTGCATGCAAATGGTTGGAAATAGAAAACACTATCCTGAGTGAGGTAACCCAGACCCAAAGAGATGAACATGAGATGTACTTACTTCATAATTGGTTTTTAGACATAAATAAAGGACATTGAGCCTATAATTCATGATCCTAGAGAAGCTAAATAAGGTGAACCAAAGAAAAACATATGGTTATCCTACTGGATATTGGAAGTAGACAAGATTGCTGGAATGTGTAAAGGAAAATGGAATGGGTACAGGATGTTGGAATGGGTATAGGAAATGGAAGGGTTGGGGCTGGAGAGATGGCTCAGTGGTTAAGGGCATTGCCTGTTCTTCCAAAGGTCCTGTTTTTAATTCCCGGCTACCACATGGTGGCTCACTACCATCTGTAAAATGGTCTGGTGCCCTCTTCTGGCCTGCATACATGCACACAGACAGAATATTGTATACATAATAAATAAATATTTTTTAAAAAAGGAAATGGAAGGGTTTCGGGATGTTGCAATGGGTACAGGAAAATGAAGTGGGTACAGGATTTGGCATGGGTACAGGAAATGGAAGGGTTTCAGGATGTTGTAATAGATACAGGAAAATGGAATGGGTACAGGATGATGGCATGGGAATAGGAAATGGAAGGGTTTAGGGATGTTGCAATGGGTACTGGAAAATGGAATGGGTATGGGATGTTGGCACGAATACAGGAAATCCAAGGTATTCAGGATGTTGCAATGGCTACAGGAAAATGGAATGGGTACAGGATGTTGGCATGGGTACAGGATATGGAAGGGTTTCGGGATGTTGGAATGGGCACAGGCATATGGAATGGGTACAGGATGTTGGCATGGGTGCAGGAAATATAACCATTTCAGGATATTGGCATAGGTTCAGGAAAACGGAATGGGTAGAGGATGTTGGCAAGGGTTCAGGAAATGAAAGGGTTTCAGGATGTTGGAATGGGTAAAGGAAAATGAAATGGGTACAGGATGATTGCATCGGTATAGGAACTGGAAGGGTTTCAGGATGTTGCAATGGGTAAAGGAAAATTGGATGGGTACTGGATGTTGGCATTGGTGTAGGAAATGGAAGGGTTACAGAATGTTCAATAGGTATCGGAAAATGGGATAGGGACAGGAAAATTGAAAGACTACTGGACAATGGAATGGATACAGGAAAATGGAAATCGTATAGGATGTTGGAATGGGTACAAAAAAATGAATAGGGTCCAGGATGTTCCATGGGTACAGGAAATGGAAGGATTACAGGATGTAGGAATAGGTACAGGAAAATTGAATGGGTCCAGGAAAATTGAAAGAATACCTGACAATGTAATGGAAAATGTAAAGGGTACAAGTGTTGGAATTGGTACAGGAAATGGATGGGTTTCAGGATGTTGTAATGGGTACAAAAAATTGGAATTTGTACTGAATGTTCACCGGGGTATAGGAATTGGGAGGATTACAGGATGTTGGTATAGGTGCAGAAAAATGCAATGAGTACAGGATGTTGGCATTGGCACAGGAAATGAAAGGGTTACAGCATGTTTTTATTATTATTTGAATGGGTACAGGAAAATGCAATGGTACAGTAAAATTGAAAGAGTACCTGGCAATGTAATGGGTACAGGAAAATGGAATGGTACAGAATGTTGGAATGTGTACAGGAAATGGAAGAGTTTCAGGATGTTGGAATCGGTACAGGAAAATGGAATGGGTACAGAATAATGGAATGGATACAGGTTGTTGAAATCGGTATAGGAATTGTAAGGGCTACAAGATGTTGGAATAGGTACAGGAAATGGAAAAAGTATAGAAAAATTGAATGGGTTATGAAGTTGGAATGGGTACAGGAAAATTGAATGGGCCAGGAAATGGAATGGGTACAGGAATATGGAATGGGTATGGGAAAATGAAATGGATACAGGAAGTTGGAATGGTTGTAGGTATTTTAAGGGGTACAGGATGTTGGAATTGGTACAGGAAAATGGATTGGGTCAGGAAAATAGCATTGGTACAGGAAATTGAAGGGGTACAGGAAGTTGGAATGGGTACAGGAAATGGAAAGGGTACATGAAGTTCGAATGAGTACAGGCTAATGGAATTGGTACAGGTGATAGAGGAGGGTCGTCTGTCTATCTGTTGCTTTCACTGGTTAATTAATAAAGAAACTGTTTGGCCTGATAGGTCAGAATGTAGGTAAGTGGAGTAGTCAGAACAGAATGCTGGGAAGAAGGGAAGCAGGTCAGACGCTATAGCTCTCCTCTCCAAGATGAAAGCAGGTTAAGATCCTTCCCGGTAAGCCACCACCTCGTGGTGCTACATAGATTATTAGAAATGGGTTAATCAAGATGTGAGAATAAACTGATAAGAGGCTACAGATAATGGGCCAGGCAGTTTGTGTGTTGTTATTTCGGGTGTAAAGGTAACCATGAGGGAGCTGGGCGGGATGAAAAGCAGGCCTATTCACCCCTTACTACAAATGGCGCCCAGACGTGGATAACTGAGTCCACAGAAAGCCTGAGAAAGCTTGGGAAAGAATAGAGTAAAGCATGTTTTCTTGGTGGCAGCAATTTCTTGGGTCTGCTCTTCTTGCTAGAGGCAAGCAAGCGCTCTCATCTACGAGAGGCTTCCTGACTCAGCTTTAGCTGCAAAACCCTGCAGCTCTTTTAAGAGGTCCTACCATTAAACACTTAAAAGGTGTTGATGAAAAGATGAACGCATGCTTTTCGGTTTTCAATTGTAGCAGGAAAAAAAGCTGTGCCAATTTAAAATGCAGGCTTTCTGGGCCGTTCTGCCAGGGCAAACTCTGACTCTTTCAGGCAGGTAGTCCAACAGTGTGGTCTGTGAGCAGAATGCTGCAGCTTGCTTGCTGGAAGGGACCTTGAAACACCATAGAGTTGTGGCAATAAAAATGGCTCCAGCAGTACCTCCGCCATGAGGCTGGAAAGCTAAAGAATGGGCTGTATTCAGCCATCAAAGCCATGGCTTTAATCCTCTCCATAAGGACTCATGATGAAGAAAATCTAAATGGTTTACAGTGTGTTTAAAAATATATTCAGGCTTAAAAAAAGTTAAAGTTCTTAAGGTAAAGAAAAAAATGGAGTAGTTGGGTGTGGTAGTATACACCTTTAATTCCAACACTAGGGATGCAGAGGTAGATTGACCTCTGTGACTTCAAGGTGTGGCAGCACACGCCTTTAATTCCAATGCCTAGGAGTCAGAGACAGACAGAGCTCTGTGATTTCAAGGTGTGGTAGCATACACCTTTAATCCTAATGCCTGGGAGGCAGAGATGGAAGGATCTTTGTGAGTTCAAAGACAGCCTGGTCTACAGAGTTATTCCAGGACAAAGATATACAGAGAACCTGTCTCAAAAAGTAAAAGTAAAAATAAAAGAAATAGAAGTTAAAATAAAGCTGCACAAAGATGGAAAATACACAGAGAATCTTGATACTGTATGCTATTATGCTCTCTTTGAATTGTTTCAATGCTGAGGAAGGAGCAACAGCTGCTAAAAGATATTTGTTTATAAATGCTGCTGAACTAATCCAAGATAGATATTTTGAAAATACCTTGACTTCAAAATTTGGATCTAAGTTTATGATGCTTTGGAAAAGTCCTTCTTTTGTTTTCACAGAGGATGAGACCCTGTGGATTGCTTCTATCCCAATATGGTATGATAGACCACGTCCTCCTGAAAGGTTGCTGTGAACATCCTCAAGAAATTACTTTGCTCAACTGCCAACTGAGATGAATCTAGCACACAGGTTATACCATGAAAGACCTAAATAACAACACCCCCATTCAGCATGAAGCAGTTTGGAGAGAAAAAACTGTGCCTATATTCCCAAATATTGTTTATAAATGTTCTTTTACATTTAAAGGGGGTTATTATATAGATATGAATAATTTGCATTGATATGGATTTTGCTTTAGTGATTTAAATTTAAGGTCAATTTTATTATATGTATATGTATTTCTGATCTTGATTAAGGTATTGTGATTGTGTAGTTCATTTAAAAATGTAATGTATAATTAGAAAATATAGGTTGTTAATAATCATTGATAATAGTCAAGCTTGTAGTCATGTTAGATTTTCTAGACATGTAGAGATATATTTCAGTTAAATAGGTATTCTTCATATCTTTCAAAGACTACAGAATATGATGTTTTAATGTTTTAATAACTTAGGGTTTTTCATGACAATGAGACATGTCTGCTCCTGGCAGCACTGATCTACTTCAAGAGGAAGATGGCCATCAAAGAGGCTCCTTATGGAGTTTGCTAGCCATTTGGGCAAAACACTTCTCTTGCCTGGACTATTGCATAAGCTGGACACAAAGAACCTGCAGAGAGAGGACTGCTGAACTTGCCTAAAGGTGAGATGGTCTTTTGGGGTTCCTGATTCATAAAAGAGTCTGTGAGACATTCTGCAGGACACAGCAGATAGTGACTGAACTGCCTTTAAAATGTCCTGCTTCATGGAAATGTCTGCTGGATACTATAGGCCTGTAGGCTGAAGATGGATGCCCCAACGGTACAGAGGAACTCTGGGTGACTGTCCAGGCAGCGAGATGTCTCTGTCATTTCTAGAGTTTGGAAGTTGCTTATTTCTTGTTTGCTTAGGTAATAGTATATCCTTCTGGATTCTTTGATGGAGTTAAAAAATGGTTAGTTATAGTTATAGTTTTCCATTGTTATGATAAAGATAAAATAGATAGAAATATTGTAACTGTCATTCTGGCCTGATAACTGTTTTGCTATATGTAATTTTACTATGTTAAAGTGAAAGCCTTTTTTCTTTTGTTTAAACAGAAAAAGGGGAAATGATGGAGGAGGGTCATCTGTCTGTGTGTTACTGTCATTGGTTAATAAAGAAACTGCCTTGGCCCTTTGATAGGACAGAAAATTAGGTGGTCAGAGTAAACAGAACAGAATGCAGGAAGGAAGAAGGCAGTGAGGTCAGACGCAATGGAGCCAGCCACCAGTCAGACATGCTGAAGCTTTCCCAATAAGCCACCACTTCGTGGTGCTACACAGATTATTAGAAACGGGTTAAGCAAGATGTGAGAATTAGCCAAGAAGAGGTTAGAGCTAATGGACCAGGCAGTGTTTAAATGAATACAATTTGTGTGTTGTTATCTTGGGGCATAAGCTAGCCAGGCGGCCGGTAGCCGGGCAGCAGGAACGCAACACACTGTTCCGTCTACATACAGGAAAATGTAATGAGTACAGGAAAATGGGTACGGGAAGTTGGAATGGGTATAGGAAGTTTGAATGGGTACAGGCTAATGGAATTGTTTCAGGAAATGGAATGAGTACAGGAAAATGGAATGGGTACAGGAAATGGAAGGGGTACAAAAATTTTGAATGGGTAACTGTAAATATAATGGGTACAGTAAATAGAATGGGTACAGGAAGTTACAACGGGTAAAGGATTTGGAAATTGTTTCAGGATGTGGATGATGGTACAGGATGTTGGATTGTTACAGGATGTGGGAATGGGTACAGTAATTGGTTGTGGGATCTGGTTGTTCTATTGTTTGTAGTTCCCCCTTTAGTTGGTATAAATAGTTCCCTGCATTGAGGATGTGTTTGTTGAATGTCTATCTCCCCTCTTACTCTTAGAAGCAGACTTTCCTCCAGCTCGTGTTCCTCCTGATATGGCGCACCCTCTACACCTGACCACTTTCTTCCCTTCCGAGTTTTAGTCAGGCAGTGATCTTGGGCTCACCCCATTCATAGCCTCTCCTTTTCTTCTCCTTGTCTGTCTTCCCCCACACTCAGAAGCCATAAGTGCCTCTTTTTCCCTGCCCCTTCCTTCCTCAGTGACACACTGTCCAGGTCCACTCTCCTTGGCAGCCACTCTCTGGTCACTGACATTCCCTCGTTCTCCCACAATTCTGTCCCTCCCACATCTAAACCAGCCCCATTCCTAGCTGCTCTCCTCAGAGCTGCCCTTAAGGCAGTCAGTTTTCTCAGGTCCACTTGGTCATCCAGAAAAGACATGGAAACCCATCTCCATTCCTCAACTGCCTCACAAAGGCCCTCTTGAAATACACCAACCTAGGTCCTGAGACCCCAGATGGAGAACAGCTCCTTGTGACCCTACTTCTCTCAAAGTCTACCAGATATCAAGGCTAAAATTAAGCATCTAGAGAGAGGACCCTAGGGCAATGTCCCCAGTTAGTTCATTGGGGCACCTGAGGATAGGGAACCTGAAATGAACCTATCCTATAATCATACTGATGAATATCTTGTATATTGCCATAGAACCTTCATCTAGCGATGGATGGAGATAGAGACAGAGACCCACACTGGAGCACCGGATTGAGCTCCCAAGGTTATAATGAGGAGCAGAAGGAGAGAGAACATGAACAAGGAAGTCAGGACCATGAGGGGTGCACCCAACCACTGAGACAGTGGGGCCGATCTATTGGGAGCTCACCAAGGCCAGCTGGACTGCTACTGAAAAAACATGGGATAAAACCAGACTCTCTGAATGTGGCGGACAATGAGAGCTGACGAGAGGCCAAGGAGAATGGCACAGGAACTTTCATCTGGCGATAGATCGAGAGAGAAACAGAGACCCAAATTGGAGCAACGGTCTGAGCTCTTAAGGTCCAAATGAGGAGCAGAAGGAGGGAGAACATGAGCAAGGAAATCAGGACCACGAGGCGTGCACCCATCCACTGTGACAGTGGAACTGATCTATTGGGAGCTCTCCAAGGCCAGCTGGACTGGGACTGAATAAGCATGGGTTGAAACTGGACTCTCTGAACATGGCGGACAATGAAGGCTGATGAAAATGGCACTAGGTTTCGATCCTAATACATGAACTGGCTTTGTGGGAGCTTAGCCTGTTTGGATGCTCACCTTCCTGGGCCTGGATGGAAGTGGGAGGACCTTGGTCTTCCTGTAGGGCAGGGAATTTGGACTGCTCTTCAGTATTGAGAGGGAGGGGGAATGGACTGGGGGGAGGAGAAGAGGAGTGGGGATGGGGGAGGGGAGTGGGGGGAGGGGGCAATGTGTGGGAGGAGGGGGAGGGAAATGGGAAACGGGGAGCAGTTGGAAATTTTAATTAAAAAAGAATAAAAAAAAAGAAAAAAAACAAAAAAAAAAACAAAACCAGAAACAGCTTGATCTATCTACCCAACTGGTCACCGCTAGTCAGATATGCATCTGGAAGTTAGCCTTCTTAGCTCCTCTCCTTTCTCTTAGTCCTACTAATTGTGAGCTGCCTCATAAACTTCCTCTTTAGATTTCTTCAACAACAGATCCAAAAGACTTTAACCAATTACTATTACAGGACTACCTAACTACAGAGCCAGAGACCGGCAGTGCCTGGTGACATCCTGAGGACGAAGATCAAGATTAAGCCAAGGGCAGTGGCACTAGGTTTCGATCCTAATACATGAACTGGTTTTGTGGGAGCCTAGCCTGTTTGGATGTTCACCTTCCTGGACCTAGATAGAAGTGGGAGGACCTTGGACCTCCCGCAGGGAAGGGAATTTGGACTGCTCTTCAGTATTGAGAGGGAGGGAGAATGGAGTGGGGGGAGGGGGAGAGGAGTGGGGAGAGGGGGAGAGGAGTGGGGAGAGGTGGACGGGGCAATTTGGGAGGAGGGGGAGGGAAATGGGAAATGGGGAGGAGGTGAAAGTTTTAATTAAAAAAGAATAAAATAAATTTTTAAAAAAATTATCCCAAGGTTGTTTTGATTTGCATTTCCCTGATTGCTAAGGATGTTGAGCATGACCTTAAGTGTCTTTTGGCCATTTGAATGTCTTCTGTTGAGAATTCTCTGTTCAGTTCAGTGCCCCATTTTTTAATTGGGTTAATTAGCATTTTAAAGTCTAGTTTCTTGTGTTCTTTATATATTTGGAGATCAGACCTTTGTCTGTTGCGGGGTTGGTGAAGATCTTCTCCCAGTCAGTGGGTTGCCAAACAACTTTGAGATATCATCTTACACCTGTCAGAATGGCTAAAATCAAAAACACCAATGATAGCCTTTGCTAGAGAGGTTGTGGAGGAAGGGGTACCCTCATCCATTACTGGTGGGAATGCAAACTTGTCCAACCACTTTGGAAATCAGTGTGGCTGTTTCTCAGGAAATTCGGGATCAACCTATCCCAGGACCCAGCAATACCACTCTTGGGAATATACCCAAGAGATGCCCTATCATACTACAAAAACATTTGTTCAACTATGTTCATAGCAGCATTATTTGTAATAGCCAGAATCTGGAAACAACCTAGATGTCCTTCAATGGAAGAATGGATGAAGAAAGTGTGGAATATATACACATTAGAGTACTACTCAGCGGTAAAAAACAATGACTTCTTGAATTTTTCATGCCAATGGATGGAAATAGAAAACACTATCCTGAGTGAGGTGTCCCAGACCCAAAAAGATGAACATGGGATGTACTGAGTCATAATTGGTTTCTAGCTATAAATAAAGGACATTGAGTCTATAATTTGTGATCCTAAAGAAGCTAAATAAGAAGGTGAACCCAAAGAAAAACATATAGTTATCCTCCTGGATATGGGAAGTAGACAAGATTGCCAGGCAAAAAATTGGGATCTTGGGGGTGGGATAGGGGTAAGGGGAGACAGGGAGAGAAAAGTGAGAAGGGAAGGATGGAGGGAACTTGGGGAATTGGGATGGTAGGGATAAAGGAAGGATGGATACGGGAGCAGGGAAGCATATATCTTAATTAAGGGAGCCATCTTAGGGTTGGCAAGAGACTTGAACCTAAAGGGGCTCCTAGGTTCCCAGGGGGATGTCCCCAGTTAGTTCGTTGGGCAGCTGAGGATAGGGAACCTGAACTGGCCCTATCCTATAGCCATAGTGATGAATATCTTTCATATCATCATAGAACCTTCATCTGGCGATAGATGAAGATAGAGACAGAGACCCACACTGGAGCACCAGAATGAGCTCCCAAGGTCCCAATGAGGAGCAGAAGGAGGGAGAACATGAGCAAGGAAGTCAAGACCGCAAGGGGTGCACCCACCCACTGAGACAGAGGGACTGATCTATTGGGAGCTCATCAAGGCCAGCTGGACTAGAACTGAAAAAGCATGGGATAAAACCGAACTCTCTGAACACGGTAGACAATGAGGGCTGATGAGAAGCCAAGGACAATGACACTGGGTTTTGATCCTACTTCATGTACTGGCTTTGTGGGAGCCTAGCCTGTTTGGATGCTCACCTTACTAGACCTGGATGGAGTGGGGAGGACCTTGGACTTTCCACAGTGTAGGGAACCCTGACTGCTCTTGGGGCTGGAGAGGGAGGGGGAGAGGAGTGGGAGGAGGGGGAGGGAAATGGGAGCCTGGGAAGAGGCGGAATAAAAATAAATAAATAAATAAATAAATAAATAAATAAATAAATAAATATTATCCCAAGAACCCCGATGCCCCGATTCAGCAGGAAGTAGTCTAAGGAAAATGTCGTCCCTTATTCCGCCTGCAGCTGTTTAGTAACAAACAGAAAGGGGAGAATGTACGGAAAAGGGACCAGCCAAAGAAACCCGCCCTGGCCGTGAAATCAGAGCCAGTGAAAGAAATATGCCCTGGCCGGGCGATGGTGGCGCACGCCTATAATCCCAGCACTCGGAAGGCAGAGGCAGGCGGATCTCTGTGAGTTCGAGACCAGCCTGGTCTACAGAGCTAGTTCCAGGACAGGCTCAAAAGCCACAGAGAAACCCTGTCTCGAAAAAACAATATATATATATATATGCATGCCCTGGCCCTAAATCTAGAGTCAAAAGGCTAAAAAGGATCAGTGAAAGAAACCCAGTTTGACCCTGAAATCAGCGCCATCTCTAGGGAAGCAGAGCAGAGCTCAGCTGCAGCAGCTCTCTGGGAAAGGAGCAGGATTGCTATATCCTGTGGGGAGACCATTCTCCACCTCACCCCAGCTCTCGGTAGCCTAGCTTCCCAGCAAGTCAGGACACCTTTCCCTCCAGAGCTGAGCTGCCCTGTTGCGGCTCTAAGTACAGCCTAAGTTTGGATATCTACCCAGCGCCAGAGCTCTAACGCTCACCCTTGCTGGCACTGGGTCTAGGCACAAGTTGTTGGGATGTGTACAGGTTTGGGTATGGGTAGAGGTTGTTGAAATCGGGCTTGGCTTTGGGAAATGTGTGCAGGTTTGGATATGAGTAGAGGAGCTGGAATGAGCACACGTGGAGGAAATGGGTGAGGTCGTGGGACAGGTAGAAGTTGTTGAAATGGGTATAGGATGTGGGAACGAGCAAAGTGTGATGGGAATTCTGTCACAGGTCCATTATCCAGTCTGAGAGACAAGGTTTACATAAATGATTGACAAGACTGGGAAGAAGGGGGAGTAGGGAGCGCGAGCCCTTTAAGCTGGGAAGCAAGAGATGGAAGTGTATTTTCGCAGTTTGGATTTGCCTCAGTTTTTTTACCCCCCTTTTATGCTTTTTATATTTTGCACTGGATTCGTTTATTAATAAATGGCAAAAGAAATCATTTTCATCTTACACTCAGTGTCGGGCATCCGTTTCTGCCATACCAACCCGCTGTGGTAGGCGAGCACCCGGGCGCACACTTCACTTTTTCCCCATCCCCCTCCTGAGATGCTTTCCTTCATTTGGGGAGATTTCTGAACCCCTCTCTGGGCTGCCAATTCAGGCAGCTGAGCTCGCCTTGAGACCTGCTCGGGGCTTGGAAGTTTGCAGTGATAGTTATGAAACCACAGAGGGCAAGCAGTAAAAGCCATATCCCACGGCTTATAGGCGTCTCCAGCAAGACCCCGGTAACACAGCTCTCCTCTCAGGCCAGTTCTACCTGGCGCTCTCGAGCACCAAGGTAGAGACCAGCCTGGTTGATTGCCCGAACCTTCAGAAAGTGGTCGCCCATGTTCCTAAAGTGCTGAGTCAGCTCAGCTTCTGTACCTGGATCTGCCACGGCTGCCTTGGTGCTGTGCTTGTGCTCCACCTGCTGGTCAAACATCATCACTACATCCGCGCGACTCATCGGAGGCATCAGAACTGGTAAGACACTTGGGAACTTCTAAATGGTAAACTAGGCTATTTAATTAATTAAAATAAATAAATATCAAAATAAATAAATATCAAATAAAATTTTAGAAAAGTAAAAATGGGAAAGGATAATTTTAAAACCTTTCTATATAACGACCCTGTTCACTGCCTCTACGGATGGAATGTAGGTAGAAAAAAAATCAACGAGGAAATAACAACTTAGCTGGGATCAATGTAATGTCGGCAGTAATTATTATCAGTGTGATAATTCACATTTTATCCTTAAAATAGTTTGATAACTGTGCCGATTATGAGAAATTGACTGAGACGATACGAATCCTAGAAAAACTAAAACTTACTACTCATAAGATACAAGCCTTAGAGAAGGTTACTGCTGATGATATGCAAGTCCTACAAAAAACACTAAAGAAGGTAATTCAATTTGACTAATAAGTCAAATGAGGAGAGTGGAGTTTACCAGGCATCCCTCAGGAGAGAACCGAGGTTGCCAGATCCCTACCACCTCCGCACAGCAATGACCTAACCCCGAATGTCCTACCCCGGGCATACTGTAGGCGCTTAATGAGTGTTGGCTTAATTGACCTGGCGAGGATCCAGCAGGGTGACTGCACTTTCCTGAAGCTCACGGAGGGAGGAGCCACGTGATAAAGCTGGAGTCTCCAGAGATGGTGTCCTGAGGCAGTCACTGCACTGTCCTGGGAGCTGGAGCCGCAGCAGCCAGAGCTGGTTCGGGTGACGAGAACTGAGCGGACAAGTCACTCTGTCTGAGGCACTGAGGAACTTGGACCAGGTCTACAGAGAACAAAACAGGTGGGGGTCTGGTGGGCAGAACCCCGCCTGGCCACGCCCCCAGGCCAGCGGGATGAGGCCGGAGCCCCTTCCCCATGCTCCTCTATGCTCACCTAACCGGAAAGGGACTGGGGCCACCCACCCAACACAAAACCTCTAACTCAGGACTGGCTCGGGTGATAAAGGTGCTAACTGCCAAGCCTATCTGCATGACTTCAGTCCACAGGCTGCAAGATGGCCTCCGTCCCCCACGCTCAGGATGCAGGACTTCATTTTTATTTTTTGTTTTCTTTTTTGTTTTTCGAGACAGGGTTTCTCTGTTGTAGCCCTGGCTGTCCTGGAACTCACTCTGTAGACCAGGCTGGCCCCGAACTCAGAGATCTGCCTGCCTATGACCCCTGAGTGCTGGGATTAAAGGTGTGCACCACCACCCCTGGCTAGAAATGACTTTTCAAAAGGACCCCCATCAGAGGGGTTCACAAGGCCCACCCCCAGCTGAGGGGTTATTCACGGATACTCGCTTGTCTGTGTGAGGTGGACATCAGTGGGTGGCTGTGGGGAATTGAATAGGAATGGCCACCATTAGGAGGTATGGCTTTGTTGGAGGAAGGGGAATGTGTCACTGTGGAGGCAGGATGGGGGTCTCATATGCTCACGCTATACCCAGTTTAGCACACCATTTCCTTCAAGATGTAGGACTCTCAGATCTTTCTCTAACACCATGTCTGTCTGCATGCTGCCGTTATGATAATGGACCTCTCAGCTATTAAATGTTTTCCTTTATAAGAGTTGCTATGGTCATGGTGTCTTTTCCAGCAAAGAGACCCTGCCCAAAACAGTTGCCTGTGCCCCAGTGGGCAGCACCATACTCACGTGCATGTGAGGAACAGTAGACTCAGTGAGCTGCTGAAAAGGGGGGAGGAGGCTGGAGGCTCAGCAGTTAAGAGCACCGGCTGCTCTTCCAGAGGGTTCGGTAACCAGCACCCACATGGTAGCTCACAACCATCTGTAACTCTAGTTCTAGGAGATCTGATGACCTTTTCTGTCTTTCACAGACACAGACAGATATGCAGGCAAAACACACACACACACATAAAAATAAAATTTTTGAAGGGTCAAACACACACACACACACACACACACAAACCCTTTATATTAATCCTAGTCCAGTAAACTTTTTTTCAGCCCTGAACCTTGGGACTGTCCTGCAGTGGCATTCTGGTAGCTGGCTGGGAACGCTCCATCAACCCTTGGCTCCTCCGCCCTCTTATACTTGTGGTGACCCAGTGACCCTTAGAGCTCAGTGAGTCCTTGAAATTTAGCAAGTTTACAAAATCCCTCCCTCTCCAAGGTCACAGCAACAATAAGGATCGCTGAGGGGGACACTCTGGCCTGTAGGCTGTGGAGCTCTGGGGTTCCAACTCTTGTGGGCTGTCAACCGAGCGAGGAGGGTATGCTCTGCCAGTTAGGCTGTCTCTGAGTTACTTATGCTCCTATGAGAAACCCCGGTGAACACACGCTGAACTTGGTGGTGTCTGTCCTTTGCTCCTTTGCTTTGTCTGTCCTCTGTCCTACAGGGGTGAGGAGATGTTTGTCCACATCATTCCCAGAATAGTGCCACACAGCAAACACTGAGTGCTCTCCCTTAGCCCACAGCACGTGGAGAGGAACTGGCCTACAACTCCAACTAAACCTGTCCCTGAGACTTCAAGCCTCCTGAAAACCATCTGTCTTCCAACTCAGGTGCCCAGAGAGGGGCATTCTTGCACTTCTCTGGGTGACCCTGAGGTGATTAAAAAAAAAACCTAACAGGCTCTCAAACTGCTGTGCCTCCCAGGCCCATGACATTTGAGTGCAGATCCAGGAAAACGTGCCCCCTGGACTCTCCTAAGGGAGACCCCTAGCCACGACCTCGGGCTATATAGCTCACAGAAGGCTCAGGACATCTTCAGAACATGGGACCTGTGTCCTGAAAAGATCCCCAGGCCCCCTCACTCCATGTAAGGAACTGAAGGGCACACGTGTTCTAGCAGATGCCAGGTGGATGTCATGTTCCTCATCAAAACAAGCCTCCAGAGCTAAGCAATCAGAGGACATGTCACCAGCTCTAGACGCCCCTCTCCCTAACATGTGATGGCGGCCTACTTTCCATTCCCAGTGTTGCCCTGAAAGGGGGGGGGGGCTTGCAGAGTGTGTGATACCCATCACAGCTGATCTGAAAGTGGGGAGCCTTGCAGAGTGTGTGGTATCCACAGCTGCTCTGAAAGTGGGGAACCTTCCAGAATGTGCAGCATCTGTAAAGCCAAGGCACAAACCTAATTCTTTTCCCTTTTTCCTGTTTTAGTGTGTGTTTAGGGGGTGCATGCACACCTATGTGTGTCTTTGTGTGTGTACTTGGGCAACTGCAGGTGCACCTGTGTGTGTTTGTATCCATGTGTGTGCACACACATGTGAAGAGGCCTGAGATCATACCTTAGGGTTTTCATTTCTGTGAGGAGACATCATGGCCACGGCAACTCTTATAAAGAAAACATTTCGTTGTGGTGGCTTACAGTTCAGAGGTCCAGTCCATTATCATCAATTTGGGGAGCGTGGGGGCATGCAGGCAGACATGGTGCTAACTACATCTTCATCTGAAGGCAACAGGAAGTGGACTGAAACACTGGGTGGGACCTTGAACTTAGGGAACCTCAAAGCCAACCCTGACAGTGACGCACTTTCTTCCTCCAACAAGGCCACACCCATTCCAAGAAAGTCACCCCACTCCTCCCAATAGTGCTTATGGGGGCAAATTACATTCAAACTACCACAGGCTGGTTCTGGGAATTGCTCTCCGATCCCCCTCGGTCAACCCAGCGCTCACTGCCTTGAGTCTTCTTCCCGGCCACATGGATCCGGGTCACCTGTCTCTAAACTCTGGCCCTCATGCTTGTGCAGCAACCACTCCAACCACTGCCCTGATGCATGTGGTCCCTCCAGAGGCCGGAAACGGGCATCAGGTCCCCCAGAGCTTGAGCTAAATTAAAGGCAGCTCGGAGCTGGGAGCTGGGAGCTGGGAGCTGGGGACAGAACTCAGAAGCCCTGGAAGAGCAGTCACCTTTAGTTTCTGAGCCATCTCCCCAGCCATGATCTGGCTTTTTTGGTGCTGGTTTTTTTTTCCCAATGTCTCTGGGTAGCCCTTGCTGTCCTGGAACTCACTATGTAGACTGGATTGCCTCCAACTCACAGAGATCCCCCTGCCTCTGCCTCCTGAGTGCTGATATTCTAGAGGTAAGCCACCATGCCCAGCCTCTGATCTGCTCCCTCCCGTGTCAGTCTGAAGCCTCAACAGTGAAGACTGCTGACAGACCACTCCTCAGTATACCCAGACTCACAAAGTCTGCCTCTGTGTTGTGTCTCGGGAACAGGCAGTCAAAGCCAGTGCCAGAGTGAGCACAGCCCTGGCCTGACTCCACAAAAGCCTGTGGTCTATCCCTCAGAAAGGGCTTCCAAAGCTCTCCCAGCAGCCCCTACCGAGTCCTCCTCCTGTCCCAATGGCAGCTGCAGTTCTTGCCAGAGATGCACCTACCCAGAGTGGAATTATCTCCTCCCCAGAAGAGCAGCCAAGCATCTCCCGAGTGTCCTGGACATCCCCGTGTCCCCATTTCTGTCCAGGGAGACCCAGGTAAGACCTACCCTGACACCTGAAGACTCACTCCCGTGAGAACCGGAGTCTCTTTCCTCTCTGAGTGTAATTTATTCACTAGCTTTCTCCTCTTCACCCTGAATTTCCTATTCCACACCACCAACCAAGGACGGAGAGCTCATCCTAGGCCTAGCTCTTCAGACAGCGGAGACTATACATGGAGCCATAACCCCTGTTCCTACTTCTTTATAAAAAGGAAACTGTCAGTCTGATGAAGGTTCAGGGGCAATGGCATTTGTTGCCAGGCCTGACCACCTGAGTTCCATTCCTAGGACCCACGTGGTGGAAGAGAACCAACTCCCACTTGTCATCCCCTGACCTCCATCTTTTGGCCTTGGCATGTGAACCCACACACACAAACAAGCAATAAAAAAATGAAAAATGTAAAAGATCTTTGTCTAGGAACAGTCTCAAGACCCTCAGCCCTCAGGTAGAGTTGGGAGACTGACCGTTGTATGTTCGAAGCGGAGTCAGTTCAGACACTGCCTTCAAAGGCAGCCTGGTGCAGATCGGTCCTCTCCGCAGGCAGAGCCAACTCCCAGCGGTTCATCAGCCCCCTTTCCCCAAAGAATGCTGGACTCTGAGAACGCCCGCCCGCCCGCCCGCCCGCCGGGGGTGAGGGGATGGCTCGGGCATCACCCCAGCGTCTTCCTGCACTCTCCGGCACCCACCAGTGTCCTCTCAAGGAAGGGTGCCCAATCCCAGCTGGATGGGCTCGGCCCGGTAGAGGCCCAACTCCCGGCGGGCGTGGCTTAGCGGTGGGCGTGGCTCTGTGAAATCACTACTTGTGTCTCTCTAGGCAGCAGGCCTGAAATTTAGGAGAGGTGTGTAACAAAAGAGATTTTTCTGAGGGGGTATGATTCTGTTTGGGGCGCGGTTTGGGCGTGGCCTTAGTTGGTGGGCTTTGTGTGGGCGTGGTCATCTATCTGAACTTGGGCTTAGCCCAGGCTGGGTGGTCAGCTTGGTGCTCCAGACAGGGACTGTTCTTCCTCAGTGGCGCTTCCAGGTGATGTGACCCAAGACAGGTGGGCAACTTTCTGGTGGAAGAGGGCAGAGTTTCCCTTGTATCCTGAGAGGGGGGACGCCCAGCACCCTACAACACACACGCGATGTCCCACAGCAGAGACGCAACCCCAAGCGGTCCACAGAGCCAAGGTTGAGAAGTCCTACCTCAGGCATACTGTAGGCGCTTAATGGGTGTTAACCGAGTGAATGAATACCTGGTGAGGTTCCAGCAGGGTGGCGGGCCATCCTGGAGATCCATCTGGATGGGGCTGAAGGGTAGACAGCAGGAGGGACTTCCCCGTATGCCTGCAGATCCTGCTGCGGGCCTTCCTGAAGCCCACGGAGGAAGGCAGCCACTTGGTGATGCTGAAGTGTCCCGAGAAGGTCACCATGCTGCTGCTGCGGTGGGAGCCAGAGCCCAAAGTGCTGCCTCAAACCTGAGTTGAGGCTCCTTAGAAGGGCGAAGGCAGAGTGGGCGGGGCCTCGCGCCAGTGGGCGGGGCCAGACCACACCCTCCTGTTGGTGGCACGCGACTGCCTGTGTCAAGAGCCTGTACTGATACTTAATATTTTTCAAATTTTAAAAAGATTTATTTTTATTTTATGTGTATGAGTTTTGCCTGCATGTATATTGTGCACCATGTATGTACCTGGTGCCTGCAGAGATCCCCTGGAACTGGAGTTAGAGACTTGGGAACCGCAATGTGGGTGCTGAGAACCAAACCTGGAGCCTCTGCGAGCAGCGGGTTCTCTCAGCTGCTGAGCCATCTCCGCAACCTCGTTGACGTTATTCATTCTAAGTGATTAGAGGGTACAGACCAAGAGGAAAGTAACCTGTTGCCCGCCACGTGGGTGTGACAAGCACAGCCAGCACACAAATGCACACAGTGAATGAAATTTTAATAAAATTTTAATTCCATTTGATTAGTTCTAAGTGATGAGTTGGTCAAACGACATTTGGTTAACAAATGGACTTACTGGGGTGCTTGGACCAGGTGGCTCTCAGCGGGGCCACAGAGAACCCCACACTCACGCTTGGGGTGGAGAATGTGATTACAAGCTCGGTGCTGGTGTCCCTGACAGCCTTGTGAGGGAGGGCCAACAGCCCAGAAAGGGCGAAGGCAGTTCAGCCCCAAGGAGTGTTCCCCACAGCGCTCCTGCCCACGGCCCTGACAGTGACAGAGTTCTTATTTTTTCACTGTGTGTGCGTGCATGGGAGTGTGTACACCGACCAGAGGACAACCTGTGGGAGTCGGTTCTCTCCTGCCACCGTGTGGGTCTGGGGTTTGAACTCAGCGGTGAGGCTTGGTGGCAAGTGCTTTACCTACCGAGCCCTTTTGCTGGTCCCTCTGAGCCCTGCCTTGCAAATCTGTTGGTTGAATATCCAGCTGTCCATCACTGACATAAATCCGGACAGAATCCTCTCCAAAGGTGAAAAAGTTTGTCTTGGCTCCCGGTTGCCATGGTGAAGGGTGTCATGGCTCTTTACCTCACTGTAGGCAGGGAGCAGACAGTCTGACAGCTCAAGGGACTGTTTTTTGTTTTTTAAATTTTTCTCAAACTCACAGAGATTCACCTGCCTTTGCCTCTCAAGTGCTGGGATTAAAGACTTACACCACCACACAGCACAAAATTTATTTTTATTAATTTCACTTATGTGTGTCAGGAGGTATGTGGATGTGGTACTTACAGAGACCAGAAGAGGGCGTCATATTCCCCATGAGCTGGAGTTACTGGTGGCTGTGTGATATGGGACGTTCTTCTATATATGTGTTGCTTTTATTGGTTAATGAATAAAGCTTTTTTGGCCAATGGCTTAGCAGAGCAGAACCTGATGGAAATCCAAACAGAGACTGAGAGAGAATAGGCAGAGTCAGTGGGACTAGCTGCCGAAGGAGTAACACGCCTCACAGGCAATACACAGATTAATAAAAATGGGTTAATTTAAGATGTAAGAACTAGGTAGGAATACTCCTGAGCCATTGGCCAAACAGTGTTGTAATTAGTACAGTTTCTGTGTGATTTTGGGGACAGAAAGCAGAGTCACTGTCTACAGCTGTGGGCCTCCTGCAAGGGCAGCAAGTGCTCTGAGGCTGAGCTATCCCTCCAACCCTCCCAAGGGATTCTCAGGGTAGTGACTTCCTACTGCTGTTGTCCTGCTTAGCTTTCTATTGTTACAGTAAAATACCATGACCAAAACTTCACCTCACAGACTCCTACTCAAGGTAGAAACCTGGAGGCCCCAGCTGACGTAGAGGCCATGAAGGGTGCTATTTACTGGCTTGCTCCCCATAACTTGGCTCAGCCAGGACCATGTGCCTAGGGATGGGACCACCCACAGTGGGCTGGGCCCTCTCCATCAATCTGTAATGAAGAAAATGCCCCAAGGGTTGCCCACAAGTCGATCTCATGGAGGTACTTTCTACATCTGTCCCTCTTCCTGAATGGTTCTAGCTTGTGAAAAAGGTAACCAGACAATAACACCTGTCTACTGCCTGCCACAGACTGTTGACTCTGCCCCAGCTGTGCAGGCAGCAAGGCTATGAGTGTGCAGGTTTATTTGCGATGTCGCTCTTCTCCCCTTGTGGCTCCAGTAGGGCTCAACACTGACTGCTCTCTCTAATCCACTGGACCCCCCCCCCAAGCTCCTTGAATCCTTCTATCTGTGTTCAAAGCCACTACAATCTGGTGCCTAGACTACCTCCTGCCTGTCTGAGGACATCAGTTCCCGCATCATTTCCCAGGCTCCTGGAACCCTGTCTGTGTCTTCAGAAAGTTACCTCCCAATGCTGATACTGAGGTGATGAGGCTTGGGGACAGCCAAGGTGTCACAGGTGGAAGTGTTGATAGTTATAGTTTTACTTAGTTATGATAAAAGATAAACTAGATATAAATATTGTAACTGTAATTCTTGCTTGATAACTGTTTTGTTATATGTAATTTTACTATGTTAAAGTGAAAGCCTTTCTTTTTTGTTTAAACAGAAAAAGGGGAAATGATGTAGGTGGGCCTTCTGTCTATGTCTTACTTTCATTGGTTAATAAAGAGACTGCCTTGGCCCTTTGATAGGACAGAAAATTAGGTAGGCGGAGTAGACAGAACAGAATGCTGAGAAGAAGGCAATGAGGCAGACGCTATATAGCTCTCCTCTCCAAGATGAATGCAGGTTAAGATCCTCCCTAGTAAGCCACCACCTTGTGGTGCTACACAGATTATTAGAAATTGGTTAATCAAGATATGAGTATTAGCCAGTAAGAGGCTAGAGCTAATGGGCCAAGCAGTGTTTAAAAGAATACAGTTTCCGTGTAATTATTTTGGGTAAAGCTAGCTGGCAGCAGGGAGCCGGGTGGCAAGAACACAGCCTGCCGCTCCTACAACAGTTGGATCCCAAAGGCAGGCAAATAATGGGGTACAGACCCCCGAAGTCTAGGAACCAGAAGCAAGCTTTATTCCAGTCACCACAGGGCAAAAACCTTCCAGTTCACAGGGGCCACAGGGCAGAGTTTGGGCTTTTGACACTGACCATGGGAGTTGGTTTTGAGTCTCAGGAGCAGGTTTTGAGTCTCTTCTTATAGTAAAATCAAGACCAGGTGTGGGTCAAAGATATTTTACAACCTCGAGGTCAGGCTTAAAGTCACGTTACTGTTATGCCCAAATCCTCAAAGTACCCCCAAAAACCAACAAGGAGACCGAGTCCCATATGTAAAAGCAAAGAGCCTTTATTTTAATCCAGTTTGCAAACTCAGTCTCTCCGCACATCCAATGTACTGGAATAACCAGAGAGCCCCGAACTCAATTAGAATTGGGTTTTTATAGTAGTAAAGGTGGGGTGAGGGGTTTCTGAAGTTTAGGACCCATGATTTGCTGGCATTTGTCTAGGGGTGTCCTGGTGAGTGTGTGCTGGCAGGTGACCCTGTCTACAGTGGTTGGAATGTTAGGCATTTCCTTTGGACTGTCTGTTCTTGGGTGGTGCTCAGGTAATCTCAGCTTGTAGTTCCTCCTGTAACCAGGTATTGCTTCAGGGTAAACTACTGAGACTCAGGCCTCTATTAAACTTATAGATGGCTGAGTCCTACTCTGGCAGGTGATAATGGTTGGAAGTAAAGAACTTCCTTTGGGTGACCTGCCCACACTTAGCTTATCATGGATGGCTCCCACAGCTACATTTTAAGATTTACAACTTTTGATTGTAGGATGCTAATTTGTTTGTGGAAACCTGTGGCTGACCCTGCTTCTTTTCGCCGTCCCTGGCAGAATGCAAGGCAGAGAGTAGTGTACCATAGGAGGACCGTTAAAAGGTAAGGGAGAGACACGTGAGTGGCCACGGCCGATGGTCCTGGGGGCCAGGGTGGGGCTTCCTGGGAGGCCTAGGGGTGGGGCGGGGCTTCCTGAAGAGCCAGGAAGGCAGCTCAGCAAGTGCAGGCACTTGCTGCAAAAGTCTGACTGAGTTTGACCAGAGGGACCCACATGACAGAGAATGGGAACTGACTCCCAGAAGCTGTCCTGTGACCTTTGAGTGCACTTGTGGTGCACATGACTACATGTATACTCCAGCACGAATAAAATCAAAAGTGAGCACTGTGTGACAAAACTTCTCCTGGGGAATGCAGCACACTCACTCCAGTCACCCACCGTGGACGGAACCAAGCGCCAAACACCCCGAACTACAGAAACCACCAGAGTCCGACATGGTGAACCAAAGAGTTTTACTGGGGCACTTACAGGAGCAGAAATGACTCACAGACAGCTACATCACCAAAGCCCACACAGCAGGGCTGACAGCTCACGGGCTGGGAACCTGGAACACACTGCACAGCCTGCAGGCTAGAGAGTGTCCCCCGCTGGTCTCAGAGGAGCTCCTTACCCCAGCAGGGAGGGGCCTAGTGAATCTGCTCAGTTTCAGGGACTTCCTGAAGCTGTTTGGAGGGAGTTGTTTGCCTTCCTGCCTAAGGAGCTTCTTTGCAAGGTGGAATGTTTCTATCTTGGAAGACACTGTGAACAGAAACAAATTCTCAGAGAGAATCATACCTGAAGAGAGAGGGCATCCTTTCATAGTGGCAGAGAGAGGGTCCTGCCCTGAGTTCCAGGCCACTGTCTGGAGCTTATTGGAATAGAGCTGAAGAACTCCATTCAGTGTGTTGAAGAAATAAATCTAGCTGCACCAGTTGTCGGGGACTTATTAGTGGATTGGATAGACAGCGTGCAGCTCAGAGGGTACAGTTTTTACAGCTCAGTGGGTGCAGTGCTTGCAGCTCAGAGGGTGCAGTGCTTGCAGCTCAGTGGGTGCAGTGCTTGCAGCTCAGTGGGTGCAGTGCTTGCAGCTCAGTGGGTACATGCCTGCAGCTCAGTGGGTGCAGTGCTTGCAGCTCAGAGGATACAGTGATGGTATCCTAGCATACACAAAGCCCTGGTGCGACCTTTAGCATTCCATAAATGGAACTGGGCTTGGTGGTGCCTGTCATTCTAATGCTCAAGGTGGAGGCAGGAGGATCACAGTCATCTGTAGCTGCATGGTGAGTTTTGAGTCCAGCCTGTGGTGTTTGAGATCTTGCCTCAAAATGCAGGCATGGTGTTTGCTGGCAGGGCCTACACAGGAAGTGTCAGAGGTCGGATCACCTCAGTGACCTCTCTGGGGGCATCAGATAAGTTTCTTTGTGGCACTGTGGGATGTCTCTTACACAAACCACAGAAATACATGTCTGTAGTGGCATTGCAATTGTATTTAATAAATAAAGACCGCCTGAAGATCTGAGAGTAAAGCAGTCCCTCTAGTCAGCCTTACAGACCAGGTTATGATGACACACACCTTTAATCCCAGCCCTACAGAGGAATAAGATGGGGGAGACAGTTCTCAGACACAGTCTCATTCTGAGAAATCTGGAGGCAGGAACGCCATTTCAGAATGAGGGAGAGGCAAGAGCCAGTGGTTGGCTGTTTTGCTTTTTTGATCTTCAGGTTGAAACTCAATTTCTGACCCTGAGTTTTTATTAATTGTGTTTCACATGCATTTCAAGACACTTGAAGGCCACACCCTGTGAGCCATACCAAAGATACTGGGTAGCCATTCAATTTTCCTACTAAAATCTCAAATAGAGCCCAAGTTGGGTTTTAAAATGCTGGGCCTGGAGAGGTGGCTCAGTGGTTAAGAGCACTGGCTGCTCTTGCAGAGGACTTGGGTTCGACTCCTGGCACCCACATAGTGGCTGACAACCACCTATTACTCCCACTCCAGAGAATCTGACGCCCTCTTCTGGCCTCCATGGACACTGCATGCATGTGATGTACATACATGCAGGCAAAGCACCCATACACATACACTTAAAAGCAAGCAAACAAACAAAACATAACTTGCTGTGGTGGTGCACACTTTTTTTTTATTTTTTTCTTTAAAAATTTTTCAATTTTACATACTATTCCTAGTTTCCCCTCCCTCCCCTTCTCCCGCCCCCCACCTCCCCTACTAATCCCCCAACCACTTCTCAGAAGAGGTAAGGCCTCCCATGGGGAGTCAACAAAGTCTGGTATACCAAGTTGAGGCAGGACCAAGCCCCTCCCCTCTGTGTCAAGGCTAAGCAAGGTATCCTGCCATAGGGAATGGGCTCCAAAAAGCCAGTTCAGGCACCCAGGATAAGGCCTGGTCCCACTGCTGGATCCCCCAGCAGATCAAGCCACACAACTGTCTCCCACATTCAGAGGACTTATTTCGGTCCTATGCGGGATCCCCAGCTGTCAGTGCAGAGTCCATGAACTCCCACTAGCTGGGGTCGGCTGTGTCTGCGGTTTTCCCAATCATGATCTTGAAGCTCCTTGCTCATATGATTCCTCCTCCCTCTCTTAAGTTCCAGGAGCTCAGCCCAGTGCTGAATCCAGTGGGTCACTGCATCTGTTTCCATCAGTTACAGGAGGGATGTAGGTTCTATGATAACAATTAGGGTACTCACTAATCTGATTATAGGGGTGCCAGATCAGGCACCCTCTCCGCTATTGCTAGATGTCTTAGCTGGGGTCATCTTTGTGGACTCCTGAGAATTTCCCTAGCACCTGGGCTTAGAAATATTTTCTAACACGAGTTCTCTGTTGACACAATCCCAATCAAGCCAATCAAAACAAGCCGAATTAAAAGATATCCAGGTTTAATAGAACTCCTGCGTTCTTGGGAGGCCCCGAGGGGAACCGAGACCACTACAGGAAAAGAGGGAAGACCACACGTTGCCTTTGCGAGGAGCAGTTTAAATAGACTGGGGGAGTGGTCCTGACCTCCTCTAATGAGGGGTCAAGGTTTGGCGGGCTACCTTGACCCTCCTCGGGGAGGTGTCAAGGTGCAAGGGGCACAGGGGCGGGGCCTCCAAAGATGGAGCCAGAGTTCGGGATTTACACTTGTTTTCTCCCTAACCCTTAATGGCTCCCTCTATCAAGGTATCTCTTTCATTGCTCTCCCATTCCATCACTCCCGAACTTGCCCTCATGTTCCACCGCACGTCTCCTCCCTTTGATTCCCCTTCCCAGTTGACCCATGAGATCTTAACCGTTTTCCTTTCCTGGGGCCCTCCGTGTGTGTCTCTCTTAGGGTCTTTTGTTTTTCCTTAGACAAGGTTTCTCTGTAGCTTTGGAACCTGTCCTGGAACTCCCTCTATAGACCAGGCTAGCCTCAAACTCACAGAGATTTGCCTGTCTCTGCCTCCCGAGTGCTCAGATTAAAAGGAATGGCCACCATCAACCAGAAGGGTCCCCCTTTTTACCTAGTTTCTCTGGGGTTGTGAATTGTAACCTGGTTATCCTTTGCTGTATGACTAACATCCATTTCTGAGTGAGTACATGCTATGCTTGTTTTTCTGGGTTTGGGTTGCCTCACTCAGGATAGTTTTTTTCTAGTTCCATCCATTTGCCTGCAAATTTCAAGATGTCATTGTTTTTTACAGCTAAGTAGTACTCTACTGTGTAAATGGACCACATTTTCTTTATCCATTCTTCAGTTGAGGGGCATCTAGGTTGTTTCCACGTTCTGGCTATTACAAATAAGACTGCTATGAACATAGTTGAGAAAATGTCTTTGTGGTATGATTGAGCATTCTTTGTATATGTGCCCAAGTGTGGGATACTTGTGTCTTGAGGTAGATTGATTCCCAATTATCTGAAACCACCACACTGATTTCCAAAGTGGCTGTACAAGCTTGCACTCCCACCAGCAATGGATGAGTGTTCCCCTTGCTCCACATCCTCTCCAGCATAAGCTGTCATCCACGTTTTTTATCTTAGCCATTCTGAAAGTGTAAGGTGTACCTGAGAGTCATTTTGATTTGCATTTCCTTGATGACTAAGGATGTTGAGCATTGTCTTAAATGTCTTTTGGCCATTTGAGATTCTTCTGTTGAGAATTTTCTGTTCAGATCTGTGTCCCATTTTTTAATTGGACTATTTGGGTTTTTTGTTTGTTTGTTTGTTTGGGTTTTTTTTCTGTTTTTTTTTTTCGGGGGGGGTTGAAGGCAGGATTTCTTTGTGTAACAGTCCTGGCTGTCCTGGAACTCACTCTGTAGACCAGGCTAGCCTCGGACTCACTGACATCCACCGCCTCTGCCTCCCGAGTGCTGGACTTATAGGCGTGCACCACCTCCCCTGGTTTGAGTTCGTTATATATTTTGTAGCTCAACACTGTCAGATGTAGCTGGTGAAGATCTTCTCGTTCTGTTGGCTGCTGCTTTGTCTTATTGGCCGTGTCCTTTGCCTTACAGAAGTTTCTCAGTTTCAGGAGGTCCCATTCAATTGCTGCTCTCAGTATCTGTCCTACCGGTGTTGTATTTAGAAAGTGGTCTCCTGTGTGTTCAAGGCCTCTTCCGACTTTCTCATCTATCAGGTTCAGTGTAACTGAACTTATGTTGTGATCTTTGACCCATTTGAATTTGCATTTTGTGCACGGGGATAGATATGGGTTTATTTTCATTCTTCTACATGTTGATATCCAGTTATGCCAGGTGGTGCACACCTTTAATCCCACCACTTAGGAGGCAGATCTCCAAGTACAAGGCTAGCCTGTTCTACAGAATGAGTTCCAGGACAACCAGAGCACAGAAACCCTATCTTGGAACATATATAGGTGCCAACTGGACTCAGTAAGTAGCCTAGGTTGGCCTCCAATCGGGTCCTTGTACCTCACCCTCCCAGTGGCCACCATGAAGAAAAGGACAGAGAGGGAAAGCAAGGAAAGAGATATCTTGGTTGAGGGAGCCACTATGGGGCTAGCAAGAAACCTGGCACTAGAGAAATTCCCAGGAATCCACGAGAATAAACCCAGTTAAGACCCTAAGCAACTGTGGAGATACCTGAAATTGCCTTGCCCTATAGTCAGATGGACTTTCATCCAGCAACTGATGGACACAGATTCAGAGATCTACAGCGGAGCACTGGGCTGAGCTCATAGAGTCCAGTCAAAGAGAGGAAGGAGAAATAATAGGAGCAAATGGGTCAAGACAATGATGGGGATGCCCAATTAAACAGCTACTTGAGCCAATGGGAGCTCACTGCCTCTGGTCTGACAGCAGGGGAACCAGCATAGATCCAAACTAGGCCTCTGCATGTGGGTGAGGTGTAAGGCTGGGGCAGACTGCAGGGCCACCAACAGCGAGACCAGAATTTATCCCTAGTGCTTGAACTGTCTTTTGGGATCCCATTCTCTTTGATGGATATCTCTTTGATGGATATAGTGGGGAGGGTCTTGGTCCTGCCTCAAAGCAATGTGCTAGACTTTGGTGACTTCCTATGAGAAGCCTTACCCTTTCTGAGGAGTGGATGGGGTGGGTACAGGGGAAGGTGGAGGGAGCAGGAGGAGGGGAGGGAGTGGGAACTGGAATTGGTATGTAAGATGAGAAAACATACTTTTTTAAAAAAAAAAATTAAAGAAAAAAGTCTCTGTGGTCATTGTGTCTCTTCACAGCAATAAAACCCCTGAGACAGCCATCGAGCTCAGCAACTTTTATTTTTAATTGTACTATGTGTACATGATTGCAGTTGCTTGTGAAGGTCAGAAGAGAGTGTCAGGTCCCCTGGAGCTGGAGTTACAGATGTCTGTGAGCCACCATGAGGGTGTTGAGGACCAAAGCCAGGTCCTCTGCAAGAGCAGCCAGTGGTCTTAACCTCAGAGCCACCCCTAAGCCCTCATAACAGAATTTTTTCCTGTTTGGCTTTTCAAGACAGGGTTTCACTCTGTAGCCCTGGTTGGTCCTCGAACTCAGAGATCTCTCTACCTCTGCTCCCCAAGGGCTGGGACTGAAGGTGTGCACTACCACCTCTTAGCTCAACAGAGCAGACTTAAGCTAAGCACCTCCCTGCGCTGTCCTCGCTGTCTATCACCTGAGTTGCACTAGCAGCAAGCAATTTCTTTTTTCTATAAAATAAAATCCAGGGGATTGGAGAGATGGCTCAGAGGTTAAGAGCATTGCCTCCTCTTCCAAAGGTCCTGAGTTCAATTCCCAGCAACCACATGGTGGCTCACAACCATCTGTAATGGGGTCTGGTGCCCTCTTCTGGCCTGCAGGCATATACACAGACAGAATATTGTATACATAATAAATAAATAAGTAAATATTTAAAATAAAATAAAATCCAAAAATAAGAACTTCCACAATAGGCAGGGGCCTGAACTGTGTAAAAGTGAAGAGAACTAGCCCAGGATCAGCTAGCCTGCAGCATGGACCGTGCATCTTCTCTGTCCACGGTGGCAGCAAGGTGCAGCCAGGCTGGAACCTCCAACAGCAGCATCACAGCCTTCCCCTCAGCGTGCTTCTCCCCAGCAGCAGGTAAGCCAAGATACTTCCTCTCTGCTTGTCCCCAAGGATGACAGGCCTGGAGATGCAGTGGAATGTTCTAGAGTAACTTCTGTTCCACACACACTCATTTCCACCCACCTGGGGTGCTCACCACCTGTCCAGCAGAAAGGATCAAAGTTTACCCACCCCTGGAGAGGGAGATGTAGAATGCGAACACATGCGTGTGCATACACACACTCTAAGGTGAGAGCTGAGGCTGTCAGACAACATACACACACACAAGCACACACACACTCTGAAATGAGAGTTGGGGCTGTCAGACAACACACACACAAGCACACACACACTCTCTGAAATGAGAGTTGGGGCTGTCAGACAACACACACACAAGCACACACACACACTCTGAAGTGAGAGCTGGGGCTGTCAGATAGAACACAACCACACACACACACATACACTGAAGTGAGAGCTGGGGCTGTCAGATATAACACAAGCATACACACACACAAGCACACACACACATACACTGAAGTGAGAGCTGGAGCTGTCAGAACACACACACACAAGCATACAGACACACATGCACACACACTCTCTGAAATGAGAGTTGGTTGTCAGATAGAACACATACACACACACAAGCACACACACACACACATGCTGAAGTGAGAGTTGGGGCTGTCAGATAGAACCCATACACACACTCACACACACATACACTGAAGTGAGAGCTGGGGCTGTCAGAACACACACACACACTCACACACACACTAAAGTGAGAACTGGGGCTGTCAGACACTGCTGCAGGGCACATCCTCAGTCCTGAGGTTGCAGCTGCCACTGCCCCCATCCAGGAAGACAAACAGGGCACTGCAGCAGCTGTACCCCAGATCCTGGCACCCCAGGCCAATCAGCCACCACTCAAAGTGTGCTCCTTCTGCCGGGCATCTAAACTCCTGGCCAGGGTAGCCCTGACCTCACAGGAAGCTCCAGACACAAAAGGACAAGGTCCCCTGGGGACTGTCCCCAAATGCAGGTGAAACAATGAGGCAGGAGAGGGAGTCAGCACCGCAGGCTGCATGAGACAGCAACATGACAGGCTGGGCCCGCACTCCCAGCATGGAGACAGTGCAGCAGCTGTGCTCTGTGAGCAACCTGAAGGTGACTGTAAACACACTGCATATTGAACTGGCTTTGAACTCCTGACCTCCTGGCAGGATTCTACAATCCTGCTCCGCTAGTTCAAGGAATCCAAAACATTTTCTAAGGAAGGCAATGAGCAGAAATGGCCAGCCCCTTGTCTAAGGACACTAAACCACAAAGTCAGTGTTATATTATACTGAGACCGAGTTCCACGTGCAACTCAGGCTGGCCAGGCACACACCTATCACAATATCCCTCTTTCCTTCCCTCTTCCCACGCCCCATCCCCTACACCTCCAAAGCCTCCTGCAGGCTAGGCCAGCACCCAGACATCTCAGGCCCTTGTGGCTCTAAACCCTTGCTACCGACTGATTCTCCTTTTGCCAGCTCCACAGTGACATTAAGAATTTGTGCTGGGGCTGGGCGGTTGTGGCGCACGCCTTTAATCCCAGGACTCGGGAAGCAGAGGCAGGCGGATCTCTGTGAGTTCGAGGCCAGCCTGGTCTAGAAGAGCTAGTTCCAGGACAGGAACCAGAAAGCTACAGAGAAACCCTGTCTCGAAAATCAAAAAAAAAAAAAAAAAGAATTTGTGCTGGGGTTGGGGAGATGACTCAGCGGTTAAGAGCATTGAGCTGCTCTTCCAGAGGATCAGGGTTCAATTCCCAGCACCCACGTGGCAGTTCATAACAATAACTCCAGTTCCAGGGACTCTGACACCCTCATATGACATACATGAAGACAAAAACACAGTGCACATGAAATAAAAATAATCGAAAAGAATTTGTGCTGGAGCCAGGCAGTGGCGCACGCCTTTAATAACAGCACTCCAGAGGCAGAGGCAGGCGGATCTCTGTGAGTTTGAGGCCAGTCTGGTCTACAGAGCGGGTTCCAGAACAGCCAGGACAACACAGGGAAATCCTGTCTCAAAAAAAGCAAAAGCAAAACAAACAAAAAAAAGTATTTGAGCTGGGAACCTGGTTTCTTGGCCACAACCAGCCATCAGGTAGCATCTGAGTGAAACAGAAGGCCCCCATTTCGAAGCAGCAGCTAGCTGCATGGAGAATCTGGGGGCGTGGCACCGGGAGGCATGGCCCTCAGATGCCTCAATCTATGTCCAAGTGAAGGGGGCGGCCGCAGTTCCACAGCTTCCAGGTGAGTATGGTTCCTAGGCTACAAGCCTTGCTGTGGCTTGCTTTAAGTGGGTGTGACTTATGGTGGGCGTGGTCTCTGCCTGGGCAGGGCTGTCAGCTGGGCGATCTGGAGGACTGATCTTCCTCAGTGGCGCTTCCAGGTGGTGTGACCCAAGACAGGTGGGCAACCTTCTGGTGGAAGAGGGCAGAGTTTCCCTTGTATCCTGAAAGGGGGGACGCCCAGCACCCTACAACACACACGCGATGTCCCACAGCAGAGATGCAACCTCAAGCGGTCCACAGAGCCAAGGTTGAGAAGTCCTACCTCAGGCATACTGTAGGCGCTTAATGGGTGTTAACCGAGTGAATGAATACCTGGTGAGGTTCCAGCAGGGTGGCGGGCCATCTTGGAGATCCATCTGGGTGGGGCTGAAGGGTAGACAGCAGGAGGGACTTCCCCATGTGCCTGCAGATCCTGCTGTGGGCTTTCCTGAAGCTCTTGGAGGAAGGCAGCCACTTGGTGATGGAGAAGGGTGAGGAACGGAGAGGAAGACCACAACCTAAGGCTGCCTGGATGCTTAGAGGGCAAGGGGCTAGACACAGCACAGGACTGCGGAGGGGTAAGGCATTCCTAGGAACACTATAGGTGTACTCGCGCGCTTGCACACACACACACACACAAACACACACGAGCACACACACACACGCACATGCACACACACTCCGCTCCCAGTCAGTCTGAGCTCTGCAGCCTTGCTTGACCCTCGATGCTCTCCCGAGAACATATTTGGGCCCTGGAGGGTGGACACCCACAGGGGAAGGATTGTCGCCACTAAACACACTCAGAGGCCTCTAACCGAATACAAATGTATGCCAGTTTCCAGTCTCCAGGCTGATCTCCAACTAGCAATCCTCCTGCCCCATCCTCCCGAGGTTGTGGTGGTAGGCCACCACTAACACGTCTGGCCTGAAAGTAGAACGTTCTAGAGGCCCTTCTGCCCCTCGGCTGGTTTGCCCCGCACACACAATGGGAGCTCACCACCTATCCAGGAGCACCCAGACGCAGCATCACTCACACACTTCAGCACACATACACACACCAAGCCTCTAAAGCCAGAGCTGGGGACCCAGCTGGGGACCCCATGGCTCATGCTTCACGATCATGTCCTCAGCACTCAGCCTCGGGCCTGGATGTCCTGCGGCCTCAGCTCTCCTTCCCCCTCAGCCAGGAAAACTAGCAGAGCGCGGTGCAGCAGATACACCCCCAAGCGCCGCCGCTTCGTGGGTGGCCAGCCTCTCCATAGTAGTGGCCCTGTTTCTGGTTGGTCAGTGTCTGGATACCTGGACAGATCAGAGGCAAAGTCATGGCGTGGCCTCCACCCACCCCTCCTCCACAATAAGCGGCACAGACTATATTTCGACAGGCGTGTTCTAGGTATGCAGGTGGCACTCAGTAACTACCCACCATGGGAATGAACATGAACAGTGAGGGAATTCAGAGCTCACTTTCCCTGAGACCTCAGCCCTAAAAGCCCGAACCTTACCTAGGGCGTCCAACAGGCAGGCCTCCCGCATGTACGCCTCCATGGCCACCGTGTGCTGGAAGCAGTGTAGGGAAAGGACACCTCGGCCGCTGGCCCAGATGTCTAAGATCTGGCGTACCTTGGGACAGGCCTAGGGGGTGGAATCAGGAGTCGGGTCCTAAGCCTTCTGCCCTCCGACTGTCTGAAGACTGGCAGGCCTGACCACTCCTGCCCCTTGTCCTCACATTTTTCCCTGGGCGTTCAAGGTAGCCGAGGGCTTCCCAGAGGTGGGCATCCGGCCGGGCACGGGTCCCCTTGCCCACGTAGAAGATGGCTCCCACGAAACATTGCAGACACTCGGCCAGTGTGAGGGAGGAGGCTCGGGCAGGCAGTCCCTGCGTCTGCCTAGGAACAGAGTGGTGCAGACGGTGAAGGAGCCAGCTGCCAACCCTGACGCTGCCAACCCTGATGACCCACACGATGGAGGAGAAAAATCAGTTCCCAGAAGTTACCTTTAGACCTCCACATGTGCACATACAGACACACGCACAGAAAATAAAACATCCAGAGCAGTGAGAGCCTGACTAGAGGGCAGGCCTCAAGGTCCCTGCCAGGGAACGCGAGCCCCTGCTGCTGGGGCTGCAGTGTCTGCTGTGCTCTCCTGGACCTGCTCTGCCTGCCCCCTACTTCCATTGGTCCCTGGCTCATTGGAGCTACCAGGAGTCCCTGTGCAGGTGCTGAGAAGTTCCATCTGGACTGGTGAGTGTGTGCTATCCTGGGGCGGACTGTCCCGGTAGAGAGCACAAACCCCCCTACACTAAGGCTACCCAACCAGAGCAGTGAGTGCCTGCCTAGCGGGCAGGCCTCAGCAACCCCCGAAAGGGAGCGCAGGCACCTCCAGCTTGAACTGCAGTGTCGCCTGTGTTCTACTCGACCCCGCCCTACACCTTGCATTCAGCCTTCTTTCCGCGGGTCATTGGAATACCAGGCATCCCTGTTTTGGTGTTGAGGAGTTCATCTGCAAAGGAACGGTTCCTGCCCCTACACTGAGGACATACACCCAGAGAGTTAGTCACAGCAAAGACTGATCCAAGACACCAGGCCTCTCCTGGCTCCATTTGAAGGAAAAGATGGGCAGGCGCCAATGCAAGAATTCCCCCAACAAATTGAAAAGCAACGTGACATCACCAGAATCCAGGAATCCCGAAATGAGAAGTGTACACCCTAATCCTGAAGAATTAGAAGAATTCGACTCAAAAGTGAATTATATGAAAATAATAGAGGACCTTAAACAGGAGGTGAAAAACTGCCATAATCAATTAGAGATTACAAACAAAAAGGTAGAGGAAATGAATAAATCTCTCAAAGATACCCAAGAAAACCAAGAGAAACAAGAAAAAGTAATCAAACAGGTAAGGGAAACGGTTCAAAACTTGAAGAATGAAGTGGAAGTAATAAAGAAAACACAAACCGAGGGAAGGATGGAGATGGAAAATTTGGATAAACGAACAGGAACTACAGAGACAAGTACCACCAACAGATTACAAGAGATAGAAGAAAAAATCTCAGACACTGAAGATACCATAGAGAAAATAAACTCTCTGATTAAAGAAAACAGCATAACCAACAAATTCTCATCACAAAACATTCAGGAAATCTGGAACACAATAAAAAGACCAAACCTAAGAATAATAGGGATAGAAGAAGGAGAAGAAGTACAGCTCAATGGTCCAGAAAATATATTTAATAAAATTATAGAAGAAAACTTTCCCAACCTTAAGAAAGATATTCCTTTGAAGGTCCAAGAAGCATACAGAATACCGAATCGACTGGATCAAAAAAAAACATCTCCTCGTCATATAATAATCAAAACACAAAACATACAGAATAAAGAAAGAATATTAAGAGCTGCAAAGGAAAAAGGTCAAGTTACCTATAAAGGTAAACCTATCAGACTTACACCTGATTTCTCTATGGAAACCATGAAAGCCAGAAGGTCCTGGATAGATGTGCTGCAGAAACTAAGAGACCATGGATGCAAGCCCAGACTACTGTACCCAGCCAAGCTTTCGTTCACTATAAATGGAGAAAACAAAATTTTCCAGGATAAAAACAAATTTAAAGAATACGTAGCCACAAATCCAGCCCTACAGAAAGTAATAGAAGGAAAATCACAACCCAAGGAGTCCAACAATGCCCACAATAACTCAGACATCTAATGACCCTTCACCAGCACAACTTGAAGAAGGGAAACACACAAACTCTACTACCAAAAGAAAGAAAGAGAGAAAGGAAAAATGACCGGAGTTAACAACCACTGGTCATTAATATCACTTAATATCAATGGACTCAACTCACCTATAAAGAGGCACAGGCTAAGAGATTGGATTCGAAAACAGGATCCAACATTCTGCTGCTTACAAGAAACACACCTCAACCACAAAGACAGATATCTACTCAGAGTAAAGGGCTGGGAAAAGGTTTATCAAGCAAACGGACCTAAGAAACAAGCAGGTGTGGCCATACTAATTTCTAAGAAAGTTGACTTCAAACTAAAATCAATCAAAAGAGATGGAGAGGGACATTTTCTACTCATAACAGGAACAATTCACCAGGATGAATTCTCAATCCTGAATATATATGCCCCTAATATAAAAGCACCCACTTATGTAAAAGAAACGTTACTGAAACTCAAGGCAGTCATCAAACCACACACACTAATAGTAGGAGATTTCAACACTCCTCTCTCACCAATGGACAGGTCAATCAAACAGAAACCTAACAGAGAAATAAGAGGATTAAGGGAGGTTGTGAATCAAATGGACTTAACAGACATCTATAGAACATTCCACTCAAATAAGAAAGAATATACTTTCTTCTCTGCAGCGCATGGAACCTTCTCGAAAATAGACCACATACTCGGTAACAAAGCAAACTTACACAGCTACAAAAAAATATCGGTAACCACCTGTGTCTTATCAGATCACCATGGATTAAAGTTAGAATTCAACAACAATGCTATCCCCAGAAAGCCTACGAACTCATGGAAACTGGACAGTCAACTACTGAACCACACCTGGATCAAGGAAGAAATAAAGAAATTAAAATCTTTCTTAAATTCAATGAAAACGAAGACTCAACATACTCAAACCTATGGGACACTATGAAAGCAGTGCTAAAAGGAAAGTTCATAGCATTAAGTGCCCACTTAAAGAAAACGGAGAAAGCACACATTGGAGACTCAATAGCCCACCTGAAAGCTTTAAAAAAAAAGAAGCAGACTCACCTAGGGAAGTAGAAAACTGGAAATAATCAAATTGAGGGCTGAAATCAACAAAATAGAAACACAGAAAACAATCCAAAGAATCAATGAAACAAAAAGCTGGTTCTTGGAGAAAATCAATAAGATTGATAAACCCCTATCCAAACTAATCAAAGGGCGGAGAGAGAATACGCAAATTAACAAGATCAGAAACGAAAAGGGAGACATAACCACAGACACAGAGGAAATTCAGAGAATCATTAGATCTTACTACAAAAACCTGTATGCCTCAAAATTGGAAAATGTAAAAGAAATGGACACTTTTTTAGATAAGTACCATATACCAAAGTTAAACCAGGACCAGGTGAACAATCTAAATAGACCTGTTAGTCGCAAAGAATTAGAAGTTGTTATAAAAAGCCTCCCCACCAAAGAAAGCCCAGGTCCAGACGGCTTCAATGCAGAATTCTACCAGAACTTCAAGAAGACCTAATACCTATACTCCTTAATGTATTTCACAATATAGAAACAGAGAAGTCATTGCCAAATTCCTTTTATGAAGCTGCAGTTACTCTGATACCAAAACCACACAAAGACACAACCAAGAAAGAGAACTACAGGCCAATCTCACTCATGAACATCGATGCAAAAATACTCAATAAAATACTGGCAAACCGTATCTAAGAACACATTAGAAAAATTATCCATTATGATCAAGTAGGCTTTATCCCAGAGATGCAGGGCTGGTTCAACATACAAAAATCTATCAGTGTAATCCATCACATAAATAAACTGAAAAAAAAACCATATGATCATTTCATTAGATGCTGAAAAAGCATTTGACAAAATTCAACATCCCTTTATGATGAAGGTCTTAGAGAGATTAGGAATACAAGGGTCATACCTAAGTATAATAAAAGCTATTTATAGCAAGCCATCAGCTAACATCATATTAAATGGAGAGAAACTCAAAGCTATTCCACTAAAATCAGGAACACGACAAGGTTGTCCACTCTCTCCATACCTCTTTAATATAGTGCTTGAAATTCAAGCAATAGCAATAAGACAACATAAAGGGATCAAAGGGATTCAAATTGGAAAGGAAGAAGTTAAACTTTCATTATTTGCAGATGATATGATAGTGTACATAAGCGACCCCAAAAACTCCAGCAAAGAACTCCTTCAGCTGATAAACACCTTTAGTAGTGTTGCAGGATACAAGATCAATTCCAAAAAATCAGTTGCCCTCCTATAAACAAAGGATAAGGAAGCAGAGATGGAAATCAGAGAAGCATCACCCTTCACGATAGCCACAAATAGCATAAAATATCTTGGGGTAACTCTAACCAAGGAAGTGAAGGATCTATTTGACAAGAACTTTAAGTCTATGACGAAAGAAATTGAGGAGGATACCAGAAAATGGAAGGATATCCCTTGCTCTTGGATTGGGAGGATCAACATAGTAAAAATGGCAATTCTACCAAGGGCAATTTATAGATTCAATGCAATCCCCATTAAAATCCCATCAACATTCTTCACAGATCTTGAGAGGACAATAATCAACTTTATATGGAGAAACAAAAAACCCAGTATAGCCAAAACAATCTTATATAATAAAGAATCGTCTGGAGGCATTACCATCCCTGACCTCAAACTCTATTACAGAGCTTCAGTATTGAAAACAGCTTGGTATTGGCATAAAATCAGAAAAGTCGATCAATGGAACCGAGGATAAGACCCTGATTTTAAGCCACAAACATATGAACAACTGATTTTTGATAAAGGAGCTAAAAGTATTCAATGGAAAAAAGAGAGCATCTTCAACAAATGGTGCTGGTAGAACTGGTTGTCAACCTGTAGAAGAATGAAAATAGATCCAAATCTTATCACCATGCACAAAACTCAAGTCCAAATGGATTAAAGACCTCAATATTAGTCTGAACACACTGAACCTGATAGAAGAAAAAGTGGGAAGTACTCTACAACATATGGGTACAGGAGATCACTTCCTACGTTTATCCCCAGCAGCACAGACATTAAGGACAACATTGAATAAATGGGACCTCCTGAAACTGAGTAGCTTCTGTAAAGCAAAGGACACTGTCACTAAGATAAAAAGGCAACCCACTGACTGGGAGAAGATCTTCACCAACTCTGCAACAAACAAAGTTCTGATCTTCCAAATATATAAAGAACTCAAGAAACTAGACTTTAAAATGCTAATTAACCCAATTAAAAATGGGGCACTGAACTGAACAGAGAATTCTCAACAGAAGAAATTCAAATGGCCAAAAGACACTTAAGGTCATGATCAACCTCCTTAGGGATAAGGGAAATGCAAATTAAAACAACTTTGAGATACCATCTTACACCTGTCAGTATGCCTATGATAAATGGGACCTCCTGAAACTGAAAAGCTTCTGTAAAGCAAAGGACACGGCCAATAAGACAAAACGACAGCCTACAGAATGGGAAAAGATCTTCACCACCCCACATCAGACAGAGGTCTGTTCTCCAAAATATACAAAACTCAAGAAATTGAACGCCAAAAGAACACATAATCCATTATAAAAAAAATGGAGTACAGACCTAAACAGAGAATTCTCAACAGAGGAATCTAAAATGGCTGAAAGACACTTAAGGAAATGTTCAACATCCTTAGTCATCAGAGAAATGCAAATCAAAACAACTCTGAGATTCCATCTCACACCTGTAAGAATGGTCAAGATCCAAAACACAGATGACAGCTCATGCTGGAGAGGTTGTGGGGAAAAGGGAACACTTCTGCATTGCTGGTGGGAATGCAAGCTGGTACAGGCTCTTTGGATGTCAGTGTGGTGATTTCTTTTTTTTTTTTTTTCTTTTTTTTTTGGTTTTTTGAGACAGGGTTTCTCTGTGGCTTTGGAGCCTGTCCTGGAACTAGCTCTGTAGACCAGGCTGGTCTCGAACTCACAGAGATCCGCCTGCCTCTGCCTCCCGAGTGCTGGTATTAAAGGCGTGTGCCACCATCGCCCGGCTAGTATGGTGATTTCTCGGAAAATTAGGAAACAACCTTCCCCAAGACCCAGTAATACCACTTTGGGTATATATCCAAAGGATGCTCAATTATGCCACAAGGACATGTGCTCAACTATGTCCATAGCAGCTTTGTTTGTCACACCCAGAACCTGGAAAGAACCTAAATGTCCCTTGATCGAAGAATGGATAAGGAAAATGTGGTACATTTACACAATGGAGTACTACACAGCAGAAAAAAAATAACGACAGCTTGAATTTTGCAGGAAAATGGATGGAGCTAGAAAACATTATTTTGAGTGAGGTAACCCAGACACAGAAAGACAACTATCACATGTACTCACTCATAGGTGGTTTTTAAATATAAAGCAAAGAAAGCCAGCCTACAAACCACAATCCCAGAGAACTTAGACAACAATGAGGACGCTAAGAGAGACTTACATAGATCTAATCTACATGGGAAGTAGAAAGTATAAAAAGACAAGATCTCCTGAGTAAATTGGGAGCATGGGGACCTTGGGGGAGGGTTGAAAGAGGGAGGGGAGAGACAGGGAGGAAAGCAGAGAAAAATGTAGAGCTCAATAAATAAAAGAGTGAGGCCAGGAACCACCCACAGGAGAAGTAAAGAACAGCTTTTTCATTTGCCTTCTTTTTTGTTTGTGACACAGTTTCGTGTAGCCCAGGCTGGCCGCTAACTCACATACATAACATACATGGCTTCGAGTGACCTGGTAACCCTGGCCCTCGGCATCCACCTTCTGCATGTTGAGGTTGCAGCACCCGGTGTATGTGGTGCCCAGGGCCTCATGCGTGCTGGGTAAGCACTCCACCCAGAACCACAGCACTCCATCAAATGAACTGTGCCCCAATCTTAGCTTTACACCTCTTGTAACAGGGCAAACACTGTCTCTGCCCTTCACTGGGCCAATAAACACAGCTGCCTGGTCACCGGCAATACTCAGAGATGGGTATTTGACCCAGTAAGGCCTTCAGTGGCTCCCACACTTGAGAGTTCCAAGAGACAGAAAAGGAAAAGAGACCTAATGGGTTTGCCAAGCTGAGAACATACAGTTGAAGGCTTTTCATGCCCCCTTTTCCCCCTGGGGCGGCGCCTGCGCGAAGAGACGCCTGGCTGACCGCCTAAGCCACTTCTGGGCGCCTGGATCCAGCTGTGCCTGAAGCCTTTCCTGAGCGCCCCACTTGCCTTGCTGGCTTTGGCGAGCTTGTGTCTGGGTTTCTGTCGCCCGAGGCTACAGCGCGTGAGTGACTGGATCGTGCACGAGAGCTTGGCGCGGACTCGGGTGGTCAGGTCTGTGGGAGGCAGACGCCATCCAAGTCGCATACCGCGCAATAGATGCACGTTTCTTGCGATGTCTCCGACTCGGGACTCCACAGACCCCAGCTCCTCAAGCAGAACGAACCTAGAGCTGCAGCAAGCCGGATCGAAGTTTGATCACAGCGACACAAAGCTCGCGCGCGGTCACACAGCCAGGTTCCACTCTGCAGCCTAGGTACCGCAGCTAGTCAGTCACAGGGTTCTAGATAGCCGCCATCTTCCTGACCGGAAGTTTGTGCGGAGTTGCGGTGACGCCTTCTGGGAAATGTAGTTCCAGGAACCTCAGGACCTGGACGCTGATAGGCTGAGGCGATCCCGGAGATATAAATTAGAGTATAACCGGCAGGAGTGGGACTGAGATAGGGTATTATTGGGAATGGGTGTGGTCCAGAGTTGACTTAAGCAAGATTGGGGGGAGCTTGTAGTTCTGGATTCAGCAGACAACAGTTGTCAAAGATGCTGCTGTGATAGGGCAGGAAACTGACCTGGGTGGGGCTGATTGATGATTGACAGGATAGGGTTTGGCTTGGCTTGGGTTTGCCAAAGGCTCTCTCAACTATTTATTTCTGCTTGTTTGTTTGTTTATTTATCTATATCTATCCACCTATTTATTGATCGATTTTTTTTTGAGGCAGGGCTTCTCTGTCTTAGCTGTTCTGGAACTCTCTTTGTAGACCAGGCTGATCTTGAACTCCCAAGTGCTCTATGGCCCCTAAGTGCTGGTATTAAAGGAGATTGCCACCACCGCCCGGCTTATTTTTGTTCTTATTTTACATATGTTGACACTCATCCAATATTATCGCGATGGGGGCTGATAGTGCACACCTGTCATTCCAGCACCCCAGAGGTCAGAAGATGAAGATCGGGAGCTCAAGTTATCGCGCACTATACGAGACTCTTCTAAAAACCATGATGGAAAGAAAAAGTAAAAAGAAAAGCCAGCAGACACACTGTGGACAGGCTCAATGTCCCACCGGAGCCTTCTGACGCAGACAAGTAGGGCTCTGTGGGAAGAGCGGACCTTCTTGTTGAAGAGAAACATTGTAGCATGGTGAACAGAGGCAGGCACCCCAAACCCGAAGACCTGACTCTATCCCGGAGACCTGCATGGTGGAAGGAGAAGAGCATGCAGCTTACCCACCACAAACACAAATGAAAAAAGCAAAGGAATGAAAGACATAATTTTATTTCAATGCTGGGGCCCACTCCTACAGGGTTTTTGTTTTAGAAACACATAAAAATAATAATAAGCCGGGCGGTGGTGGTGCACGCCTTTAATCCCATCACTCGGGAGGCAGAGGCAGGTGGATCTCTGTCAGTTCGAGACCAGCCTGGTCTATAAGAGCTAGTTCTAGGACAGGCTACAAAACCACAGAGAAACCCTATCTCAAAAAACCAAAAGTAAAATAAAATAAATAAATAAAAGTAATAATAATAAATGATATTACAGTGGAGTGAGCCCCGCTGAACATGGGGACACAGAAAACCTGAGGAAATGGAGGGACCAAAGGTTTGGAATACGGGGGTAGCTGTTATCTTGGAGTGGGACAAGAGTCCCCTACCCCACCCTGTCCCCGTTCGGTAGGAAGCTGACATCCTGGAGAAGGAAACAAGACAATAACTGTCCACGTGACCAGGGCAGGGGCCTTCCTGTTTCTCAGCCCGTACCAGACCAGCCTTGGCCAGTGCAGCCTCATAGCCAGGGTGACCTGAGATGCGCCCAGGGGCTCAGGCCTTTCCCAGGGTGCCCTGGAGCAGAGCAGAGGGTGGACACACATACACACACACACATGAGAGGGAGTTTGGTGCTAGGAGAGTCCTGGGAAGAAAACAGATTCTTGGGATCCCTATCCCACGCCTCCATAGGGGAGAGGGGGCACAGATAAGAGCGATGCCTTCAGGCAGCTGAGAGAAAAGGATTGTCAGGTAGAGAAGAGGGCGAGAGGTTGGGGCAAATGGACAAGAGTAAGTGCCATCACGTGAGGCAGTCAAATATTCAAATGTGTTCAATCGATGCAGTTGACCCAAAACTCCTACGGGGGGAACCAAGGATCCAGGCCGACAAAGGGAATCTGAGAGCAGGCCGTGATCAGGGGTGGAAGAAGCCATGAGTGCCCGGGCCACAGGGCCCCGAAGTCGCCGAGGGAGGCATCCTCCACCCGTAAGTGTGCTCCTCTTCCTGCTGTGCCCAATTCCATGGATCCCGGAGCCCAGGAGTGAGCCTGCTTCACTGAGAACCTACAGTGGTGGCGAGCAGTCATTCTTAGGGGGAGTTGGACCTGACAGCAGAGAGAATGCAGAATGGGGTGTCATTTATAGGGAGAGCTGGACCCAGTGGCTGAGAGCCTGCGGGATGGGGGGTCATTTATTGGGAGAGCTGGACCCAGTGGCTGAAAGCCTGCGGGATGGGGTGTCATTCTCAGGGGGAGCTGGACCTGACGGCTGAGAGCCTTCGGTATGGGGTGTCATTTGCAGGGGGAGCTGGACCCAGTGGCTGAGAGTTCAAAGGAGGCAGAGACCACCAGTGGGAGATTCGAGGCCAAACTCGAGCTGCTTCCGGAACTCCTTAGTCCTGACCTGCAGAGACCCGGGAGCCGGTAGGATGAATTTAGTGCTTCTATTCCAGCAGGTGGCCCTCACAAAGCTGCCGCCCCCAACACATCTGCCTTAGCTTCCTCTTGCCTCCTCTCCTCCATGCTCTCCCTTCCCTTCCCTTTCCTCCTCAGCCATGCAGCTCACTGCCTGCTCACCCTTCCCAGGGACTCTGAGATCTAGCCCCAAAGCCCCTGCTGAGCCTCAGGTAGTTGGGGTCCCGGTTGTCTTCACAGGCCTGAGGATGATTATTGTGTGGGATCCCATGGGGCCCTAGCCTTGAAGCCAGAAGAAGGGTGAAAGGCTGAGGTGGAAAGCCCCCTGAGCCCGCAGGCAGCCACCCAGGACACTGGCCCTGCTGAGACATCAGAGCAGGCTGAGCTCCCCTGAGGCCACCGTGGCCGCCTGGCGCCACTACTCCCTAAGCTTTGCAGGGCCAGTGGAAGGAGAAGACAGTGGCCAGGGGACACCTGGGTCCTTTAGTAGTCAGGAAGAAGCCGGGTCGCGACAGCAGGAGGCAGGTAGCCTCATAGAGAGGAACGCCTGGCTGCGGCTGGCCCTGGGCAGCCGGAAAGAGGAGTTGGTTTGCGCTCAAGCTTCCCTGAAGGATGCCCAGGCAGAGAAGGAGACCCTGCAGAGACAGGTGAGCATCTGACTGGGGACAGACAGATCCTGCCTCCCGAACACATTTGTTCAGCCAACAAACCAATGTGGAGCAATGAAAACCATGCCAGAGAAGGGACCAAGGAAAACAGCAAAGTAAAAGAGGGGTCTTGAGGCCCAGACTGAAGGTCAGAAAGAAGCCAGGCAGGGTGCACCCCATGATCTCAGTGCTCTAGAAGCTGAGGAGAGACAATCTCAAGTGAAAGACTGCTCAGCCACAACCAAGGTCAATTCACCGATGTAGATTGAGTTGAAGGCCAGCCTGCTTGTTTGTTTGTTTGTTTTTTTTAAGGTTCTGAGTACCTTGGCGATAGAGGCCTTGCCTGAAGAGTATGAGGCCCTGGGTACTGCACATACACACACACACACGCACACACACCACCGAATAATCCTGTTTTAGGGTTTCTATTTGTGATAAAACACCACAACTAAAAGCAACTGGGGAGGAAGAAGTTTGTTGTTGTTGTTGTTCTCATCTTAAAACTCTGAGGGAAGCCGGAGTGGGAGCTCAAGGCAGGGAGCTGGAGGCAGGAGCTGATGCAGAGGCCATGGAGGGTGCTGCTTCCTGGCTTGCTCAGCCTGCTTTCTTATAGAATCCAGGACCACCAGCCCAGGTATGGCCCCACCCACAGTGAGCTAGGCTCTCCCACCTTAGTCATCAAGGAAATGTCCGCAGGTCTATCTGAGGGAAACATTTTCTCAACTTTTAGTTTCCTCTTCCCAAATGACTGTAGCTGATGTCACAGTGACAGAACCAGCAGATCCTGAGGTCACTGTGGCTGGGATAGAGTCGGGGAGATGGCGGCAAGTGGGGGACCACCACAGTATTCAGGATGTGGCGGTGGAGCAGGATTTACCGCTGTGCTTTGTGTGTGGTGGGAAAGCAGAGGGATCTGTGTCCTGAGGGGAACTGGACCTGCTGCATCTGCTGACTGTGGGAGGAACAGTCTGGTGGTAGACCACGCCCCTGATGGTGGGGGTGGGGTGACAGCAGAGAAGTGGTGAAGGGGACCGGAAATGGGCAGATGATGGGAAATGTCAAACCCATCTATAGTGGAACAAGCCTGCAATGCTAAGAACTTCAGAGGCTGAGACAGGAGAATCACAATTTAACAGTAGCTTGGACAAGATAAGCAAACATTGTCTCAAAAGAGAAGGAAAACAGACTGGACGGGAGCAAAGCCCTGCCTAGACTCCTCCGCTCTTAGTTTGCTGAGACTCCTCTCACCAACACAGAAATGAAATTCTCCTTCCACAGTGTGGTGGTGCACACTTGAAATTCCAGCTGCACGCAGGGTGCACGCCTTTAATCCCAGCAATGGGGAGGCAGAGGCAGGTGGATCTCTGTGAGTGTGAGTACGAGGCCAGCCTGGCCTTCAAGAACTAGTTCCAGGACAGGCTACAGAGCTACAGAGAAACCCTGTCTCGAAAAAACAAAGAAGCAAAAAAAAAAGAAAGAAAGAAAGAAAGAAGTAAAGAAAGAAGAGAGAGAGAGAGAGAGAGAGAGAGAGAGAGAGAGAGAGAGAGAGAGAGAGAAATTCCAGCTACATGGGAGACTGAGGGAGAAGGGTGGCTTGAGTTGGGGAGATCCAGACAACGCAGAGAAACACTGAGTCTCTTAAAAATTTAGAAAGGAAAAAAGAGCAGTGGCTGCTTTTCCAGAGGATCCACGTTCAGGTCCCAGAACCCACTTGACAGCTCACGACTGCCTGTAACTCCAGTTCCCAGCAACCCAAAACCCTCACACAGACATGCATGCAGGCAAAACACTGATGTACATAAAATAATAAAAATAAATAAATCCTAAAAAAAGTAGAGCTGTCCCTCCCTCCCCCACCTCCTGCTAGTAGCTGCAGTCCCCAGGTTGGGGGGGGGGTACGTGTTGAGTGGCAATTGGGGACCTGTCTCACGTCATATGGACAGGGCTTGGCTGGGTTCCTGCTGCTGACAGAACTGTCTGTAGGTGAAGCCACAGTCTGATCCTCCATCACTGGCAGGTGCAGGAACTGGAGGATTCCCTGATGCAGCTGGAGGCTTCCTGCCCACGCCCCTCCTCAGAGCAGGGTGTACAAACAGCAGCAACTCCAGCAGTTCTGGGGCAGAAGGGCAGCCCTGGGCACCTCAGGTGAGTCTGAAGTCTTTGAAGTCTTCAGAGTCTAGACGGTAATGTCCTCTGCTTTTCCAGTGTCGGGTAAGCTTCAATGTGCGCTTTATGGCTTCCCTAGTGGTGTGTGACAAAACTTTTCCTGGGGAGATACTGTACACATCAACTCATCCCAGGTAGGGAGCCATGACACACGAGAGTACAGACACCACCAAAGTTCAACTTAGTCCACCAATGAGTTTCCATATAGGATCATGAGTGAAAGGTTACATACATGAGCAGAAATAACTCAAAGACAGCTGCATCACCAAAGCCCACACCAGCATGGCTGACAGCTCACAAAGCTGAGAGCCTGGAGTGCAATTCACAGCCTGAAGGCAGCTCAGCACATTGGAGAGTGTCCCATCCAAGTGACTCTGGTCTAAACCTTGTCTGGCATCTGGTCTGACCTCTAGTCATCATTGCAACTATAATCAGCTGGTCTCAGAAGAACTTTTCTTACCCCAACAGGGAGGATCCTAGTGAATCTGCTTAGTTTCAGGGACTTCCTGAAGCTGCTGAGCTTTTAAGGGCACCAGGCCTCCTGCCCCTGGGTTGTGAGAGAGATGGAGGGGAGGAAACTGGGCTCTGGCTGATTGGGGCCTCACTCATATTCACTGTTGCTCTTCTTTGGAGGCAGAAGCATTGAGAAGTTGAAGTGCTTCAACCGCCTCCTGCTGGCTGTGCTCAAGGGTCACAAGGGCCGCTGTGAGAGACTTAGTATGCAGCTGGGCCAGCGGGAGGCTGAGACCACAACCCTGTGCCTGGCCCTGCAATACAGGTCTGTGCCTACTGCCAATGACGGTGGTGGCTGGGAGTGGAGCGGGGCTGCATCCCAAGATGAGCCTATGTAAAGAGGGACATAGGGCCTTCAGAAGGCACAGGGCCTTACCATGAGGTCTTGTTCTGACCCATAAAGTATGTAGGGTGGGGGCTGTCTTTTAGTGGTTTGTGGTATTTTTATTTGAAATGGGGTCTCACTGTATAGCCCAGGTTGGCCTGGAACTTGCTATGTGGCCCAGGCTGTCTTTGAATCCATAGAGCTCTGCCTACCTCTTACTGGGCTGGGACTGAGTGCTGAAACACTCAGATCCTGTCCCACAGCGAGGATTGTGAGGAGGCAAATGGAGTGCTGCTCACTCTGAGGACTGCTGGAGCTGGAGCCACCAAGAGTGACCTGCAGGCTGCAGAGATAGAGGCATCTAGGCTGCTGGTTGAGAAGGAAGCTGCTATGGATGGAGAGATACCTTGGCCCAGGTACCCTCAGGAAGCACAAGAGCTATGCTGAACTATGGGGTGCATGTCCCAGAGCCTGCTGCATATGGGGATGTAATGTCCCTGTCATGGGGCCTGACTGGAATAGGCCATTCAGTGACACCAAGTGTGGCGACACAAACCTTTGATCCCAGCACTCAGGAGGCAGAGTTTGAGGAGCTCAAGGTCAGCCTGGTCTACATAGCAAGTTCTAGGCCATACTGGTCTACACAGAGAGATTCTGTCTCAAATAAATAAATACAACACCAAACATACAAGCAAATCACCACGTAGTCTCACATAGATGCATAGACTCTGGTTTCAACCTCTAAAGCTGGAGGGAAAAATCAGTGAAAAGAAAAATTATTAAATTTTGGATTTTGACTTCAGAAGTGTCAATCCATCATGGCAACAGGAAGCAGAGAGCAGGAAGTGCCCCGGCATGGTGTAGCCCTAAAGCAAGGAGGCACTGTAAAGCCCTGTGGGGGCCTGGCAGGGTGAGCAATGCCCTTTATTCTTCTGTCTGTCGCGGTACCTGTGAACTCACTGCAGAGAGCGTCTCAGCTGTCTGTGCAGCCTCAGTGTCCAGTACGGACTGTGCATACCACATAATTACATACAAACTCCCCTGGTGGTCTTCCTACCATCTAGGTTCCACCACCTTGCTATGTATCTGACCCTCCTGCCTCCACCTCCTGAGAGCCGGGATGGAGCCACATGCATGCTGGGCAAGCTCTCTGTGGACTGAGCCCCAGCAGCTGCCATATTATCTGCTGGAAGACTTCCCCGTGGGGACAGTTATGTATCACGATCTCCCTCCTGTCTCCTGTAGCCCTGAGGGCAGCAGTGTGGACAAGCCTACACCACAGGAACTGGCTGCTCAGCTCCATGGCTATATCCAGCATCTCCGGGAACACTGGGCTCTGGTGAAGATCCCCCCGGCACTCAGCCCTGACACCACACCCTGGCCCACTATGCCCCACGCAGAAGCAACAGTGCAGGCCATTCTGGAAATACAACCTGGCCCAGCCCTACCTCGGCTAGAGAAGCCTCAGATCCAGCAGGACCTGGTGGCTACTCAGGTAGGAATGTGTTGACAATGTCACAACACACTCTTGATGATGTCAGTGGAGAACAGAGGCAAGCAGGGTTTCCCTTGGATGGCTGTCCCACCTGGTCCTGTATTCATTCAGTCCCAAACAAACACGGAGGCTTATATTAATTATAAACTGTTTGGCCTTTAGCTAAAGTTAATTATGAACTAGCTCTTACAATTTAAATTAACCCATAATTCCTGTCTATGTTTAGACACGTGGCTTGGTACCTTTTATCAGTGAGGCATTCTCATCTTACTTCCTCTGAGTCTGGCTGGTGACTGACTCTCTGCCTTCCCTCTTCCCAGAATTCTCCTAGTCTGCTTGCCCTGCCTCTACTTCCTGCCTGGCTACTGGTCAATCAGCGTTCTATTAAACCAATATGAGTGACAGATCTTTACAGTGTACAAAAGCATTATCCCACAGCAATAGGCAGTTGGCTTCTTATATGAAGAATTAGAGTTGAGGTTTTTGTTTGTTTGTTTGTTTGTTTTTTCCAAGACAGGGTTTTTCTGTAGCTTTTGAGCCTGTCCTGGAACTTACTCTATAGACCAGGCTGGCCTCAAACTCACAGAGATCCTTCTCCCTCTGCCTCCCAAGCGCTGGAGTTGAGGTTTTGAGGGATGCATAGGAGTTTCTCCTCCTGATTAGGTTTTCCTTAAGATTCTGTAAGTTGCTGGGCGGTGGTGGTGCACGCCTTTAATCCCAGCACTCAGGAGGCAGAGGCAGGCGGATCTCTGGGAGTTCGAGGCCAGCCTGGTCTACAAGAGCTAGTTCCAGGACAGGCTCCAAAGCTACAGAGAAACCCTGTCTCAAAAAACAAACAAAATATTTGTGTTGAGAATTTGTTGGTTATGCTGTTTTCTTTGATCAGAGAGTTTATTTTCTCTATGGTATCTTCAGTGTCTGAGATTCTTTCTTCTATCTCTTGTAATCTGTTGGTGGTACTTGACTCTGTAGTTTCTGTTCGTTTATCCAAATTTTCCATCTCCATCCTTCCCTCGGTTTGTGTTTTCTTTATTACTTCCACTTCATTCTTCAAGTCTTGAACCGTTTCCCTTACCTGTTTGATTACTTTTTCTTGTTTCTCTTGGTTTTCTTGGGTATCTTTGAGAGATTTATTCATTTCCTCTACCTTTTTGTTTGTAATCTCTAATTGATTATGGCAGTTTTTCACCTCCTGTTTAAGGTCCTCTATTATTTTCATATAATTCACTTTTGGGTCGAATTCTTCTAATTCTTCTGGATTAGGGTGTACACTTCTCATTTCGGGATTCCTGGATTCTGGTGATGTCATGTTGCCTTTCAAGTTGTTGGGGGAATTCTTGCATTGGGGCCTACCCATCTCTTCCTTCAAATGGAGCCAGGAGAGGCCTGGTGTTTTGGACCAGTCTTTGCTGTGACTAACTCTCTGGGTGTATCTCCTCAGTGTAGGGGCAGGAACCGTTCCCTACCAGATGAACTCCTCAACACCAAAACAGGGATGCCTGGTATTCCAATGACCCGCGGAAAGAAGGCTGAATGCAAGGTGTAGGGTGGGGTCGAGTAGAACACTGGCCACACTGCAGTACAAGCTGGAGGTGCCTGTGCTCCCTTTCGGGGGTTGCTGAGGCCTGCCCGCTAGGCAGGCACTCACTGCTCTGGTTGGGTAGCCTTAGTGTAGGGGGGTTTGTGCTCTCTACCGGGACAGTCCGCCCCAGGATAGCACACACTCACCCGTCCAGATGGAGCTTCTCAGCACCTACACAGGGACTCCTGGTAGCCCCAATGAGTCAGGGACCAAGGGAAGTAGGGCGCAGGCAGAGCTGCAGCAGGAGCTGGGGGAGGGGCGTTTGTGCTCTCTACTGGGACAGTCTGCCCCAGGATAGCATACACTCACCCGTCCAGATGGAACTTCTCAGCACCTACACAGGGACTCCTGGTGGATAGTTAAATATTTTGAAATGCTACAGCATTACCAAAGTTCTGATGATTCAGACCTGTACTACTCTTTATCGTAATTCACACTGAAAAATAGCATTGAAACTAGTCTACAAACTGACTAACGTTAAAAAAAGAGGAAGCAGTTACGATAACTGTACCTCTTTTTTTCTTTTTCTCTTGTTTTTATTGAGCTATACATTTTTCACCATTCCCTTCCCTTTTCTTGTACCTTTTTATACTGTTGGATATTTATAATCAAGCTTTAACTCTATGGTATTGAGGAAATTTGATCTTATTAGAAAAAATAAAATCAGCAACCTTGGTATTTGATGTAAATGTAGTATGCTAAATTCTGAGATAGCCTGAGAAAAAACTGGAGATATTATTTAATAGTAAAAGTAGACGAGGTTTCTCGTCTTCCTTGTAGCATTAAGTTAGTTTGTAACACTCACATTTATTTTTACATGTATGCCTCTGTGTGAATGTTTTCTCTGCATGTATATGCTCTACATGCATGCTTGGTACTGACGTCAGAAGGTATTGTGTCCCCTAAAATTTTAGTTTCAAAAGGATGTGAGCCCCTTTATGGAGCTGGGAACCTAACCCAAGTGCCCTTAACTACCAAACAATCTCTCTAAACCCTAAACTCACACTTCTTAAATTTAGTAGATGAAATGATGTTGTGAGTATCCTATATGAGACAGCCTTATGGAATTTTATCAACTGTTTTTGTGACATAAACCAATGGGTAGGACCATTTCAGAGCTTTGAATGAATCCTTCTGACTCTGTTCCCAATATTTCTACTGTAAGTAGATGACGGTGCTGGAGCAGGCCCTTTCTCTACAGCTTCCCAATGTGACAGACATGGTTTAGGAGGGAGAATTCTGGAGATTCTCCAGAATCCATACTTGCAGCTCAGCAGTTCCCCTCTGCTGTAGGCACACTGTGCTCATGCATTTCAAAGGCCACGTTCACTGGTTTGTTATCCCACGATCTCAATGGGCAATTGAGATTGGACACTGGGATAGAACTAATGTAGTGCAGAACGGGAGGTCCTTTTCTTTCCAGAGCCCTTCTTCATTACATTCTCTTAAATCTGGCTGTTAACATAAAGTCAGGGTCATAAAGCATTGAGTAGGCTATGTCATTCACATTCAAGGTACTACCCTCCTGTGTAGACCTGTGTAGACCTGCCTGGAGGCGAACTCACTGTGTAACCAAGGCTCCTGGAACATGCACAAATCCATCTCTGCCCATGAGTTCTGGAGTCACAGGAGAGCAACCCCACATCTGACTCAAGAAGGGCTGTAAAACTGAGGAGTCGAAAATTGATTTTATTCATAAAAAATTCTCATTATACTCAATAGGGGCTTTAGAAAGGGTAGTCAGTATATACAGTATAGAGCCTTAGCCAACTATTAAAACAAGAATAAATTATTTAAAAATTAACAACAAAATTTAAACCAAAGCAAAGAAAAAAATCCAAGCAAATGAAAACCAAACCCAAAACCATAAACCTTGCTCCAATTAAGCTAAAAATATTCTCTAGCTCTAAATCCAAAAAAATCCATCAAGAGCATCTGGCTCCCTAAAGACACCAAAGGTGACCAGACCTCCTCTATAGACCCTTTCTCAGGACTGACATGCCAGTCCAGGATGTGTAACTGGAGAATCCCCAGACATTTTCTTTATGGATGATCCAAGGCCTAACACAGGTGAGGGATGTTGTAGTCTCTGTAGTGCGTTATCTTCAGCAACACTTTCATGTGACATGGAGTCCGCCTCAGCACTGCACAGGAGAGGGAATCCTGTTCTTTTCCCTGTGGTGTGTATAGACTACAGCACGGCATCAGTACAGTCTTTCTCGTGAGAGTCCTCACCACATATCAAGGGCTCAGCCGGCTTACTAAAGACAGAGAGTAAACTGGCAGAGTAAGCCTTGCTCAGCAGCATATCCTCCCCATGCTGCAGTGCGCCACTCAGGGTCCACCTGCTGATTGATGTCAGGATTCCGAGTAATTCTTGGTGGGTCCTCTGAATCTCAGGCTTCTTTCTGATGACTTCCTTTCTCCAGGAATAATGCACCAACATAACATGAATCAGATTGGGGATGGATCCCCTGCAGTAGGTGGAGATTTTCCTCACTGGTTAGTTTACAGATATAAGGAGGGGTCTGCTTCTCAGTAGGTGTTGCTGCTCGAGTGGAGAATGTGTGAAGCTTCCTTCAGCCTCCTCAGTTCTCCAAAGCAGAGCTGTCAGAGAAGGAACGGCAATCAGATGCACAGGAAACCTCACTGGACTACAGCCTAGACAAAACCAGGGACTGTCCACACTTGGGAAACAAACGTCAAGGAAGAAAACCCATCCCATGAATGCCAAGGTTGCAGGGGACAGGAGTCAATGGTGGCTCATTGGCCTGGCACACTCAGGGCTCCTGCTGCAGCAGGTCTGTCTGCAGGAGGCTCTCATCCTGGACTGTGGCCTGTTCCAGATCATGCTGGAGGTTTTCATATTAGGGGAGGAAAACAGCTGGGACACAGGTCTATTGCGGACCTGCCCTGCCAGCTTTTGAGCTCCCACCAGCTCTACTCAACTGGGAAATCCAGCATTACATTTGAGTTGGGCTCATTCACTCCTTGCTTCTTCAAGGATAAGACAGCACCCGAGTTTCTTTTTTTCTCCACCTTTAAAACTGGTAGAAAGTGAGCTGAGAAATACACACTGTGGTGAACTAGAAAAACAGACCATTACTCCACTAGTTTAGATACATTCTTTTGAAAATAAAACAGCAGCATAGCAGTGTCTGGGTCACAGGCCTTGAACAGATGCCAGGAAACTGTGAGCAACCTGAAAAATTAACTGTATGAGGCCCTCTAGGGGAGCAAACACAACACTGCAGTGAAGGCTGGGCTTCCTCCTTCAGCACAGAAACTTCCTTGGATTTAACATGTCAAACTCTAAATGTGATTCTAATTCCAGAGAAACCTTCTTACAGGAAATAGATGCAAACTACAGAGAACCCATAATCAATAAGAAGGTGCTGTATGCTAATCTGTCCAAGTGTAGGATTTTATCTCTAAAGGTGATACTCCTGGAGGAAAATAAAGTGGCAGGAGGAGACACCGTCTTGCACAATTAACACTGCCTCTATTAGGTCTGGGACTACCATAGGACGGATCAATGCACTCAGAACACACGAGAGCACTAAGAATTGAAGAAATGCACACAATTCAGAAAGATTAAAGGATAACACATATTGCTTCCTGTGCAGACATTTCTGTTGACTGAGCCAGCCCAATACTCTCAGATGTTCTTTCCCTGGCTTTGACTGAAAAGCCATGCAAATGGCCAGGAACCCAAATAGGACAGAGATTCAGGTACTGGGGAACTATTTGATATAACTCCCTCTTCATGGCCTGGGATCCTACCTCATCTGGGAGACAGCGAAGGGATTCTGCAGCTTTTCTGCCAATTCTGTATGTTTGGTGACCAGATCCCTCAGCTTCAGCAGGGATTGTTGTCTTTCCTCCAATATATCCTGTTTCTGTTCATTAGAAGATTATGTTCTTAGTGAAGCGTTGAACACTCAAATGCACACACACACACACACACACACGCACACTCCTCAACGCACACTTCTGGACATACATGTACAATAACATAAACATTCAGCAAAATAACAAGAATTAATCATTTGATATTTCTCTGTATCATTGGTTTCATATCCTTAGTAAAAATACTCAGAATACAGAAACAGGATCCATTTTTCTGCTACATACAAGAAAGAAACTTCAACATTAATTATAGACATTACCTCTGGGTAAAGGATTGGAAAAAAATCTTCCAAGCAAATGTACCTAAATGACAAACTGATGTAGCTATTTTAATACCTAACAAAATTGACCTCAAACCAAAATTAATCAAAAGAGATGGGGAAAGACACACCACAAAGATGACATTTCAATTTTTTAAAAATTTTTTGAGACTGGTTTTTCCATAGTTTGGAGCCTGTACTGGAACTAGCTCTTGTAAACTAGGCTGGCCTTGAGCACACGGAGATCTGCTTCCCTCTGTTTCTCAAGAACTGGGGTCAAAAGTCTGCACCACCACCACCTGGCCATCATTTCAATTTTTTTTTTTGGATTTTTTTGAGACAGGGTTTCTTTGTAGCTTTTGGTTCCTGTCCTGGAACTAGCTCTTGTAGACCAGACTGGCCTCGAACTCACAGAGATCCGCCTGCCTCTGCCTCCCGAGTGCTGGGATTAAAGGCATGTGCCACCACCGACCGGCCTCAATTCTTAACATCTATGCCCTAAGTAATATTTTAAGATAAACATTACTATAGCTTAAAACACATAATTAATTTCCACATGCTAATATTTGGGAACTTAAATACCTCATTCTCACCAATGTGCATGTCATCAGTGTGCAGGTCATGCAGACAAAATTAATAAACTCTGGATTAACTGAAGTTTTAAATCAAATAAACCTAACAGATATTTACAGAACATTCCACCTAAACACAAAAGGGTGCACCTTCTCAACAGTATCCAAAAGAATTTTCTCCCAAACGGACCACATACTTAAACATAAAGCAAGTCTCAACAGACACAAGAAAATTGAAACAATTCCCTGTATCTATCAGACCATTAGAGAATATCAACAACGAAAGAAAGGAAAGCATATATAAGTTCATGGAAATTGAAGATCTCTATATTGAATGAAAAGTGGACCAAAAATAAATAAGAAAGAAATTAAACACTTTCTAGAATTCAATGAAAACGAATACATAACATACGCAAACTTATGGGACACAATGAAAGTAGTGCTAAGAGCACTAAGTGCCTACATTAAAAAAATGGGAAGATATCATACTTAATAGTAACACCTCAAAGTTATTGAACAAAAGGAAATATGTTCAAGAGGATTGGACCAGAAGAAATAAACTGACAGCTAAATCAATAAAATAGAAATCAAGCTAATTGTACAAAAATCAGTGAAAGAAAGAATTGGTTCTTTGAGAAAATCAACAAGATAGATAAACCCTTATCCAAGCTAAATAAAGATGGGCAAAGTATATCCAAATTAATAAAATCAGAAACCGTATGGGGACATAACAACAGATACCGAGGAAATCGAGAGAATTACAAGGACATACTTTAAATCATGCATTTCATCAAACTGGAATATCTATAAGAAATGAATAATTTTTCTCAATAGGAACCACTTACCAAAGTTAAATTAAAATCAGATAAATAAATAGACCTACATCCCCTAGTGAAATAGAAGCCATCATCAAAAGCCTCCTCCCACCCCACAAAAAAACCCAAAGTCAAATGGCTATAGCACAGAATTCAACCATACTTTAAAAGAAGAGTTAATGGCAATACTCCTCAAATTAGTTTGCAAAATAAAAACAGAAGAAACAGTGCCCAAATCGTTTTATGAGGCTGCAAACCAGATACCCAAAACAGAGAAAGACTCAACAAAGATACTTACAGACCAATTTCCCTCATGGACATATATGAAAAAGTACTCAATAAAATACTTGCAAATCAAACCCAAGACTATTTCAAAAATACCATCTATTATGATCAAGCAGTCTTTAACCTAGAGATGTAGGGATAGTTCAGCATATGAAAATTAGTCAATGTAATCTACTGTATAAACTGAAGAAAAAGCATATGATGATCATTTTGCTAGATACCAAAAAAATCTTTGACCCTTTCATGATGAAATACCTCAACACAAAAACAAACACATTGAACCTGATAGGAGGGAATATAGGGAATAGGCGGAACATGCCAGCAAAGGAGATGGTTTCAGAAGAGAACATTGGCAGTGCAGGCACTAAGATCAACAATTAATAAAGGACCTTAGGGAACCGAAAGGCTTCTGTAAGGCAAGGAACACCATGAGTAGGAGAAAATAGAGGCTGACAGAATTGGAAATGATTTTCTTCATCCCGCATCTGACAGAGGGCTAATATCCAAAATATATAAAGCATTCAGTAGACTAGACACCAACAAATCAAATCATCCAATTAAGAAACATGGAACAGATGTAAACCGAAAATTCTCTAAAGAAGAATCACAAATAGCCGAGAAACACTTAAAGAAATGTTCAACATTCCTTTTGATCAGGGGAATTTGAACCAAAAACTCCTTTGAGATTCCACATTACACCTGTCAGAATGGCTAAAGTCAATGGCACAAATGACAGCTCATGGTGGTGTGGATTTGTAGCAAAGGAAACACTCCTCCATTTCTGGTGGGAGTCTATAGCTGCCCAGCCTCGATGGCATCAATATGGCGATTCCTCAGAAAATTGGGAACTGATTTACCTCAAAATCTAGGTACACCATTCTTGGACATATGTCTAAAGGATGTTCTATCCTATCACAAGAACACTTGCTCAAATATCTTCACATTGGCATTATTCATAATAACCAGAAAGTGGAAATAACCTTCATGTCCCTCAATGGAAGAATGGATAAGGAACAGGCAGTACGTTTACAGAAGGGAATATTACTTGGCTGTTTGAAAAGTGATATCCGATTGCTATTGTAAGTAAATGGGTGGAACTAGAAAAAAGTCAAGCTGACTGAGACAACTGAGATCCATAAAGATGCCTATGATATGTGTTCACTTATAAGTGGGCATCAGTTGTTAAGTAATTGATAATCAAGCCACTTTCCACAACCCAGACAAGTTAGGTACAGAGAAGGTCACTAGAGGAAGGAAACACAAGAATTTCCCTGGGAAGAGAAAATAGATTAGATTTTGCCAGTGAACTTTGGTTGAGTGGGGAGGGAATTGAAAGAGATCCTGTAGGGGGAGGGGTGGAGGGAGAGAGTGAGGAGAGAGAGTGTTGGAGTTGGGGGGCTCCCAGAGGCTGCTATGGAAAGCTAGTACAGATAAAACTTCCTGTAATCTATGTGGGGGATCCTAGTGAGGACTCCTAGAAGTGGAACATACAGAGTCTGAACTGATCATCTTCTGTAGCCAAGAAAGCCTTCCAGTGCTGAGACTGGATTGCATTCAGTTGAATATTTGGTTGAAGGGGATTCTGTGGAGATCCCTAAACAGCTCCGAGAGGACAGAGTGTTGCTCTCTGAAAACTGACAGTGGGGTCCCATTGTTGTGGACAACATCTACACATCATTGAACCTAGAGAGAGCAAGCTGTTGCCTGAATGGAGCCTTCACCCATATGCTCTAGTCTCTTTGGCATGGGAAGGTACTCTGCAGGTTACAGAGAGAGAAACATGACATCAACTCATCCACAAAAACCTTGACTTACAGTCTGTCCTCCCTGAAAGTTATGCTGGGGCACTGTTGGTTCAGAACTTGAAAGAGTGGCCATACAATGTCTGGTTTAACTTGAGACTCATGCAAGGTGAGGCAGTCCATGCCCTACAATCCCTGGATGGCTAAAATCTGGAGACCAAATAGCCCAGAGACATAGTACAGAAGCAAACATAACTAAAAAAAAAAAAAAAAAAAAAAAAAAACAAAAAACAATGAACTGACTACTAATATCCTATCGATGTTCTGCTATACTCATAGATTGGTGCCTTGCTGGTCCTCATCAGAGAGCTTTTCTCTAGCAGCAGTTGTGTGGAAGTGAATATCTAAATTGGAACTTTCTATCAGTCCTACCCATTGGAGCTCAGGAAAAGTTTCAGAAGAATTGGGAGGGGGGATTTTAGGAGTCAGCGGGTGTGATGGGCTGGAGGACACTAGGAGAACATGGCCCACTGAATCAAGTAAACAGGGTTCACAAAGGCTCACAGAGTTATGTATGGGGCCTTTATGGGTCTGCACCATGTTCTCTGCATATATGTTGGTGTTTCAGTGGGACTCTTAATAGTGGGAGTGTGCGTGGTGTGTCTCTGACTCTTTTGTCCACTCTTGGGATGCCTTTCCTCCTATTGGAAAGCTTTGTCCAGCCTCTGTATGGGGGGCCTTTCCTCTTTTTCTGTCATGCTTGCCTGTTCTTTTCTGAAAAGAAACCAAAGGGCAGCAGATCTGGGAAAAGGGAGGTTTATAGGAGCTGAGAGAAGTGCAGGTAGAGAAAACTATGGTTGGTATCTATTGCATGTGAGAATGATTTATTTTCAATAAAAAGAAATGTTCACTCAATAAAAAAAATGTGAATCGTTGAAGAGTTACAACACTTTAAAACAGAGTTATTAACTATGTAATCTCTACCCAAAGGAGAGCTTAAAATTTTCTTCCTCTAAAATATTAACGAGGAGCAGGAATCCCTATGATTTGATGGCATATAATATTTTTCACTTATACCTGGGATTGATATAGGCCATGGCTAGTGGGAAGGAGGAAAAATTGCCTTTTCTGTGAAGAGTAAAATTTATGGACAGATCAATAGTAAGGGTTGGATTCTGCCTCCTGCAGGAAAAGCCTCTGTTACTGGAGGTCTCAAACACAATGAGAGCTGGAGGGTTGCACTGAGCAGAAACCAGCTATAATGTAAGAGATGAATTAAAGGTAATAACTTCATCAGTTCCTTCAGGACAGACATCTGTTTTCTCCACGTATAGCTTACTTCCTGGCATTTATGGGACTCCCAACATAGACTCTTGAATGGTTAAATGAATGAAAGCTACCTTTATATTATTCGTCTTAAAGCTACCTGTCTACTAATGATGAAGCATCTTAAATTATATTTACACCGATGCTTTTGAGATGACTATAATTTAGCACCTATGTCTTAAAAACACAAACATATAATCTACTGACCTTGGACATTTGGTTGAAGCATCAATTTTAATTTAAGTATTTAGACTAGGTTTGAGCTTGTGATGCAAACCCTTAATCCTAGCTACTCAGAGACTGAGACAGAAGGACTGAACATTAAAGTCTCATTTGAACTACACTGTGTGTTCAAAGCTAATCTTTGGAACGTAGTGTGATCATATCTCAAGACTTTAAAAGGATCTGGTGATGTATCTCATTGTTAGAATGTGTAACAAACATGAGCAAAGCCCAGGGTTTAATGCTATTTTAATAATTAGATCAAATAACCATGGGAGAACTGCTATTTTCTGAAGGGAAATTAAGGAGGAGTGGACCTTGGGTCTGGGGAGCAGGGGGTGTATGACTGGGAGGAGGGAAAGAGGTTGAACTGATGAAACATGAAAGAAGATAAAAAATATAAACAAGAACCACTCCTTTGACATTTACATGGGGATTTCCTCCTTTAAAGCTGTTTCCAGCCATTGATCTCACAAGATGCCAAATCCTTAGAAAGTCTTGGAATAATCACAGAAATCAACAATTGGATGGGATGTTAGTGAGCTACTGGAAAAGTGGATCGTGTGTGTGTGTGTGTGTTTATTACAGATGGTGGGCAGCCTGCCCACATTGCTGCAGCCTACCTCCTCTGCCTCAGCACATAGCTCACAGATCTTCTCATCGGTCTCTTCAGAGTGATTCTTCACCTTCTCACAGGACTCTTGCAGTGAAATCTGCTCCCTCCATAGCTTTCGGTTCTCCTCTTTCAACATGCTCACTTTTTTCTTCAACTGAGTTCGCTCACTCAGGAGCTGCTTGTGGAGGATGCTGAACCATCATAAAAATACCATGAGCCCTACCTAGCCTCCATCTCCCACATCATCCATGCAAAGTCCCATGTCCCCAGACAGCCCTATACCAGAGCCCACAGTCAACATGCCAGGATAACCTAGTGGCTGTCAAATGTCAGAGAATGGCCAAATTACAGAAAGACTCAGAGTACTTCTGAAAACTGTTACAATAAAAGGAATGTACTTCTGAGAGCAGGGTTTGCCTCCTACCACATGTACTTAACTGTCCATGGTATTGGGAAAGCATCAGCAGGTTGAGAAGTAGAAGACAAATATTCAGTGAGGGAGGACAGCAGACCCAATTGAAATATATTCTATCTATGGGAAGAATGGGATCACCTCTCTAGACCCCTACAAGAGCCCCCAAGACCCACAAATGCCTGACACCCTTATCATGGTACAAATAGATTTTTAATCTAGAGGCTCCTGAGGCTGGCAGGACAATGTTCTGATGGACTCACAGATACTTCAGTCTTAGCAAAACTAGTCCAGTAGGTCCAAGTCAAGAGCATAAGACAAACTGCTTTTTATAGGGAGACAGGCCAAAAGGAAAGTCCTCACTTTGGTTCAAAGACAAAAACATGGCAAAAGCAGTCACTCCCAAGGAACAGAGTCCCAGTGAAGTCAGTTACTCACCTGTAAGAAACAGTTTCCTCAGTCAGCAACTTGCACTTGTACAAGGCTTCTCTCATCTCCATGGGGAATTTCTGTAGCTCCAACATCACTTTCTTATGCTCCATATTCACCATCTCCAACTCAAAATTTAGCCTGTATTAGGGCATAGCCCCAGAGCAAAGAACCCCGTGAATTCTGGACTTAATGACCCTATGATTTCAGGCTGTGCCTTAAACACCCCAGCACAGTCAATGTCACATTCTGATAGCTATCAACTAGGACAACCTGGTGCTGTTTAAACTTGCTGACCTGGCCCCAGACCAGCAGTCAGGGATGCAAAGGGAGTGATCCAGAGCTGCATGAGTTCCATCAATGGGCCTGGAGGAATAGAACAGTTAAGTCCTCAGGAGCCTGTGTCACAAGTCTGATCCCACCAGAAATCTATGATAATGTTGTTCCTGTCTTCAGAACGGGGATTTTTGATCCCAGGTTTCTATTGCTACATGGATTTCTAAAGCACAAAATCAGTATTTCCAGGGAGGAGAACCGACTTAAGGACAGATTTATAAGTCTCCAGTGGATTCCAATGGACTTCCAAGGTGAGCACACAGGCCAGGAGCCCCATCACTGGTCATAGTGGAGTTCCCTGACCTTAAGGGAACTTAGTGGGATCACCTGGAAACTGTGGCACAGAAAGAACCACATGCCACAGACCCCCAGCTGCCAGGACACACACACACACGTACACGGAGGATGCCAAATAAATGTTGGCAGGCAGAATTGTCTCAGAATATAAGAAACCAGACTAGAGAAGAGCAGTGATGAAGTTCAGACTTCAAATCATACACTGAGATGCATCAAGACAACCAGGCCCGTGCAGCTGCTCCCAGGAGCAGCCAGTACTCAAGTACTTGCTGGTTAAGCAAAAAGACTCACCATAAACTCACAGCACCTAGTATTGTCCACACGCCAACACCTGTCAAGGCCTCATGAAATGTATGCTGAGAGCTCACAAACTATTGCCTCATTCCAGACTGATCCAGGCCAAGGCTCTGCTTTTTTTTTTTTTGTATTCTTTTTTTTTCTTTTTTTTAATTCTTTTTTAATTAATATTTCCACCTGCTCCCCGTTTCCCATTTCCCTCCCCTCCTCCCAAATATTGCCCCCTCCCCCCACTCCCCTCCCCCTATCCCCACTCCTCTTCTCCACCCCCCACACCATTCCCCCTCCCTCTCGATACTGAAGAGCAGTCCAAATTTTTTATTTGGAGGAATCACACAGCCTGTATCCTGATATCACTCCTTCCCAGGTTTCAGCTATGCCTCTTAGATGCCCTCAGGATATTTAGTTTGGGCAGAACACTCTGCAGATGCAGTCTCCAATGACCTGAGGAATGCTGGGGTTGACTCAGTAGGGTCAAGACAGTTACCAGGGAACTAAACAAAATGGCTACCTGTTGTTCAAATCCTTGTTGGTATAATTAGCCAGGATTCCACGAAGTTCATTCCTTTCTTGGGTCATCATCTGAAGCTGCAGGGTCAGTGTAGCCACCTTTTTCATCTGCTGCTCCTGCCCAGTAACAGAGTTTGGGTTTGATGTTTTTCAAGTACTCCCTGCAAGTTGATAAATATTAGTGAATTTATGCAGTAGTATGGCACAGGACCAGGAGAGATCATGTTGAGTTTGAAGAAGAGGCCGAGGAAGAGTGAATGCAGGAGCACAGTAAAGACCCCTAGGATCAGGACAACTGTCCTCAAACTGGGAGCCCATAAGCCATGCCTCTGTATCCACTCACTGTGGCTAGCTATGTGCATCAGCCCCTACTGCTGCCCCGCTGGCTGGAAGGCATATGTCACCCAGCCATGCTGCTTTGGAAATATCAACTCATTTCTGATGTGCTGCAGAAAATTCCTGGAGTCTCTAGTGCATAGCACAATGAATCCCTCTTCACCTGTGGCCAGGAATAGAAGTAACTGAATGTCTGAGACCCTGGTGCATAGATGGGGAATTTCCCATGAGATACTCACAGAACCTAAAGAATCCACTGATGATGAGTTGTGCAACACCCTACTCTCACACCTCATTAGTCTGTGACTCCTGCTGGTCTTTGCCTCTCAAAATAAAATTAAGGAACTCACAGAACAGCAGCTGTAACCTTGACAATTCCTGGATCTCTGCCAAACTAACTAGCAGCAATCCTTGACAATGGGTCTGCACTTTAGTTACCAGAGAAACAGCATAAAACCATCTCTTCCAAAGATCTCAGCTATTAAATCCCATTTCTGTAAGGTCCAACTCAACCCCCAACCTCCTCCTTCGAAAGTCAGATCTCTCTGTCAACCAGTGTGCTCAATCTTGCCATTGTGTCTTCAAGTGAACCCTATATGCACATAATGAGGGCCCCAAGGACACAACATTGTTAATTTCAGAAAAGATGCCAATGAATCTTTAGGATACAGCAGAATGTTCAGAGAATGGACTGTTAGAGTCACTGCCAACTGCAGTCACTTATCTCATAACCATCTCTTCCCCAGTTCACCAAAAGCCAAGCTGACTTTTTCAGGTGCCTTCCCTGAGACACAGGGGAAGCTCGTCAGCAGCTCTCTGATAGTTAGACTCTAATTAATTCTAATTTAATACTTCATCATGAATGGAGGTCAAGACTCATTTTCTAAACATTCCCAAGGAATGGCTCTTCCCCTCCTAATCAAAAAGATGGGAAGTGAAAGATACTAAGAAATTAGCTCATGTTGATGGGGAAGGAAGTTCAGTTTCATGAAGTGAATGAGTATCTCAGGAAATATCCACAGGACTGTTACAATGTGTGGGGGTGATGGAGATTGTGGGTGTCTCATCAGACCAAAGATAAGTCACATGGGTCATGATGAAGATTTTCCCCAAACTTCAGCGAAATACATTCCATCCATCATGACATTAGCAAAGGTGAGATAACCTAGTGACAGGACAGGCTGGAGACACCTAAGGACAGGGCATCCACAGGTGAGCCTTCACTCGCCAAGAACAGACACTTGCAGGGAGAGTGATGGCTCATTCCTGCACTCAAGTTAAAGTTAAAGTCAAGTTAAAGTTGACTGGCTATTGAGAGGAACTCAGAAACCCTAGGGGTCACTGACATGCAGCAATACTCAATGGTTCCTACCCTGCAAGTGGCTCTGAGGTAAAATGTGAGATCCTCAAGCTTTGGCCAGGGGACTGTACTCTCTCTGTTATTAGTGACCCACAACCAAAAGAAATCCAGTGTGCTGAAGTACAGTGCTGTAACTGAAACCTCTTTCATCCCTCTCCTTCCTTCCCACTCTGAGTCAAAGCAGATGGACCCCAGCACAGCAGCTGCAGGGTTGACCATTACTGGCTCTCTGCCAATCTAACCATCAGAAACCCTAAACTCCAGATCTACTCTTTAGTAACAGAGAGAAGGATAGATTCATTACCTCCACGAAGCTCTAAGATCCTGTGACTCACTATGAAAACCAAGCTGAAGCCTTCCACCATCAAGAAACTCCCTACTCCCTCCCCAGGACTCACTGCGTTTTCCCCAGAACCATTTATGTCTTGATGTGCGACACTGAGGTTGAAGGCCAGCTTCCTTCTGACTCCCTCTAGTCTCGTTTTGCTCTCCCTTCTGTCTCCCAAGGAGCCTGCTCAGTCTTGCCAACATGGCTACGTCCAAAACCTGTAGGCAGTGAACAGATGCCCCACAGGCAGTTGGTGTTGCCACAACACTGATGACATCACAGAGAATACCAGGGCTCTCCAGGATACAATAGAATGTCCAGGGAGGGGTCTGCTGCTGTCCATGGTACAGCCATTACCTCTGGCTCATTTCCTTACTCCAAAATGACCTGAAACCAAGGTGCCATATCAGGAGCCTCTCTGGGGTCAAAAAGGAAGCTCTTATACAGGTAGTAATAAAAAATTTCCCCTGGAGAATCAGCAGAGCTCACTCAGGCTATAAGTTTGTGAGTGAAGATGTGCTTCACTCTTGATATGTCTGGCTGGAGTCACATGAGGCCAGATGATCCCTGAGATATTTAGAAAAAACAGTCCTAGAAAGAATATGATGGTCCAAACCTTGAATCAATACACTGAGGCAAGAGCAGTGACAAGTCAGAGGTCTGTCGGGGCTGTGTAGAGGCACCCTAAGTTGGAAACACTCATGCACATGCACACGCATACAGATAGAAGAGGCACACAATCATGGGATAGAACATGATGTCGATCACTGCTATGGTGCTTCTATCAGCAAACAAAAGGCAAATTCCTTGGCCTAGAGCCAGCTGTTATGGTATATGTGCTTGTTAATGGCTTTGGGTACAACACCCATTAGGAGATCGTGAGAAGGACAGGCATTCGGAGAGGCTTGGGGTTATTGAATCAAAGAGTTTTGTTATAGCCTAACCTCAATTTTCTATTTCTGACAGTTCTTGTAAAGAGGATCCAGCCCATCGTTAGGCTGGAATGCATTTTCTCCAGATCTCTGGACTTTCTCAACAGAAGCATGTTCCTTAGAACCTAGGGCTGATGAGATCTGTCAGGTGATCTGTGCCATTTCAGATACTGAAGCCCTAAGCAGGTAAATGTGATTAGCATATTTTTTTCTAAATAGGGTCTTGTAGAGCCCAACAAGTTGAGAACCAAACATTTGGCAATACTGGATTGAAAATGTTTTATGAACATACAGAGTGGTGCTATGGTAAAGAGGCAAAAGTGAGAAGTGACATACAGAGGGAATATGATTTGCAAATTAATCTGAGATGTGACAAGATCTAGAAAACAAGGTATAAAGGATCACCAGCAAATTCCAGCAACTAAGAAAGAGGCCTGGACCCAGTGGCACCCTTGATACTTCAGACAGCTTGGCCTTTCAATAATTAATTGTGAGATATCACACTTCTCCAACTCAGGAGATATACTTATCCACCCCAGCCAAATATGCACACAACCATTCTGCATGTGCCTGCTTCTAATCTCACCCAGTCTCCCACACAAAGAGGCTCCACTCTCTTGCAAATGACCTGAGAGTCAGTTGACAGGTGACTGCACCTATGACCCACAATACTTTCTCTCGACCCACCCATGGAATCTGGAAGGTGCTCATGAAATGAACAGAGAGATAAGACTTTACCTACCTGAATCTCAAAATGCAGCCTTGAGATTCTCAATCTCTGGATGACAACCCTAAACCATCCCTCTACAGGAAAGGGAGTCTTGCTGTCAGCTAGTTTTTCTTCTTCCCTTTCCATTCTTCAGAAATCTAGGGGACAGCTTCCTTAAGCCTATTCACAGCTGCACAGGATACAGCTTGGCTTCATAACCCTCAAGTCTCACCTCAAGAAGCCAAAAGAAAATTGACGGAGTTCACAAACACTCCCATGCTTGGAGATGCCAAGGTTATCAATGGTTCACTCTAGCACCTTGCAGGGCCAGAACGTGTTCCCCAGACTAAGCATGTCATCATCTCTGATATCATCTCAGGACACCCAAATCAGGCTGGAAGGAACCAGGATCTGTTCCATGGCCTCATAAAGCCCTTAATATTGTGAGGTAAGTACACATATTATCTTTGCTAAGACCTTTGCCTACCAAAGAAAACTCATGTACCCAAAACATAATAACTTCTGCTATCTCTGGCTCCAACAGAGTCTTGTTCTAATTCTGCATTCCTTAGTAAATGCAACTTGTGTTTTCTATTGCTTAAAGTTTCCTTTTTTCCATAGTCCACACCAGTGAGAGTTTGGCTAAATCATGAAGAATTGGCTATTACATCATTCATCATTCATTCACTTTATTTTAAAATTTTTGAGTGATATGCCCTAAAAACAACAGGTCTTTATGTTACCTGCACCTCTATTTTCTAAAAAGCTTTCAGAGATCTCACATACAGACATCCTACCAGTAAAACAGGGTCCTTAAGGGTTCTGTGCATATTTACCATTAAGTCTGCAAATGCTTCATGCTTGATGCTTGCAGCCCTTAACTTGGGCTGAACTTAAGACATACTTCCAGAAATAGAATTATCTCAGAGAAGAATTTAAAATAAAAATATGCATATAAAGCTAAATTACCACAATATTTCAAATAAAAATGTCAGCCTTGTATAAATGATGTTACATATACTTGAGCATCTTTCCACATAGTTAGGAACCAGAAATACTTGGAGTGCTTATGCAAAAGTATAAATGTTCATTTATCAGGTGGTTAATGAATGCTGCTCCCATTAGAAATGATAACCTTTGCTGACAGTACAGAGCAACTACTGACCATGGAATTTTCTGCAAGGCATAATTCAGAGTACAAATGATGCATCACTGGAACACATTACTCAGATATTTTAGTAAAATTTTCACTGTATGATTGCTCTTGGAGAGCACCCAGGTTGCAGTCCACTCAGCCAAAAGGTGGCTCCCAGCCCTCTGTGACTCCAGTTGCAGAAGATATTATGCCCTCTTGTGACCTCTTTGGGCAGTGCAAACAGGTACTGCAGAGACAAGCATTCAGGCAAATCACCCACACATGTAAAATGAAAGTGAAGAGAGTTTTTAAATGTCCTGGGTATTATATTCTTCCTGACACACTCATGTACTATTCTAATGTGTTGGTTCATGTGTTATGCATTTTCTGCTAACATTCTTGTTCTTGATGATGTTTAAGACAGGTTCTCCATATGTATTCCTGGCTCTCCTGGAACTCATCATGTAGACTGTGCTGGCTTAAAAATATCCAAATGCTGCTGCATCCTTCATGTTGGGTTACAAGTGTGAATCACCATCCCTGCTCCACCTTTTGGGGTAACTTCATTTTTATTGTTTTTGTTTTGTCAATGAGACAGAATCTCACTCGATAGCCAAACTATCCTAAATTTCACTATGTTGACTAGGTTGACTTTGAATTCTCAGATCTACATGTCTATACCTACTGAGTTCTGGAATTTAAGGCATGAATCATTATGTATAACATGGCTTTCTATGTGTTTTTAATAGATGGAGGATGTTGTTGGAGGCTGCTTGTTCAGTCCTGGCTGCCCAGACCACAAAATAATGACTCAGAAACTATATTATTTGTAATACTGTTTGGCCAATAGCTTAAGTGTATTTCTGGCTTATTCTTATATCTTAAATTAACCCATCTTTATTCATTTGTATATGGCCACGTGACGGTGGCTTACGAGTATGGACATGTCTGGTGTCTGTCTCCAGTTGGACTACGTGGTTTCATCCTGTCTCAGCCTTCTTTCCACCAGCATTCAGTTTAGTTCTGCCTGCCTAGCTTTATTCTGTCTTATCACAGGCCAAAACGGCTTCTTTATCCATTAACCAATAAAAGCAACACACAGAGAGAAGGACTTCTCACACCAGGAGGAGAAGCTATATTCATAGGAAAGAATTTTGGTACTATGAACTTAACCTAGCTAATCCTTTTATTTTCATATGTGCTAAGATCTGGATTCCATTTCCCAATTCAGAGTTACAGGGAAGTAATCCTTCGTTTCCATAAATATCCCAGGGATTCCTGTAGATTAACCTAAGTTTGGATAAGGTTTTCTATCCTACTAGGCAGAAGAGAAATATATTTTATATTCTTCTGTTTGGTTGTGTTAAGGACTATTAGGCAGTCTGTTCAGTACATTCAGGAAGTAGTTATGGCCAGGAGGATGTTCTGTTTCTCACAGAGACTCTTCTGCATGGACTCTTTGATCACGGTGCTGCTGGGGACCTGAAGTTCCTTTAATACTGAAATGGCAGAGCCTCAAGCACTTAGGAAGTGAATGATTATTCAGACATTTGCTTCAAATGACTAGTGTTCTTAATTAAAGCTCACCCTAGGTGTAAGAATTCTTGATTGAAGAGCTGTTGTCTTTCTAGCTTGAGGAAACTTCTTGAACAAAGTAATATATGGGTAAAGGCAAAGTGAAGCCACACTGCTATGTCGATAAGTGAGTTCAGAATGGACACCACCACTGAATATGGAAAAACTCCAAGGAAGATTCTAGGGTGAGTTAAGGAAATGGCATGCTCCTTCTTGGCTTTGTGTCTCTGATAATCTGTCTGGTGTTCCCCGTGTCTTTTTCTGTTGTAAATCTACTGGCTATTCATGCTGTGCATGTTCCTGTAGACAGTCCAGGTTTTAGCATTTAACCACTTATAGTAGTCTTCAGACACATCTAAATATAATGCTATTACAAGTGCCAAGATAAAATTTCCAAGGTACTTCAGAAGTTAACCTTATTAATAGCAACGTCTCAAAGACTTTGTCTAAACTATTCCAGTTATTTGAATGTACTTATATATTTAAGTCTCCAGATATTCTTTGAACAAGGATAACTGAAAAAAAAAAGATTCAAAATGATGTACACAGAACAGAATATACTGAGGTTAATGTTTAAATTCATAATTGCTCTAAATGCTGCATTTCAGGATCACACACGAATGTAACTCAGAAATTATACCCAGACTTTTGTCTTCATTTCATATTTGGAGGATTTCAGAATATGCTACCTGAAAACATGGTGATCAGACAACATTTTGAGCACAAGAATGAATATGAAGATGGCCTCTGGTCTTCCCCTGATGCTCATACAACCTAGAAAGGACTTTCTGACAATTTCCTGAAACATGTCAGAAGCACCACATGTCCCTCCATAGAGGAAAGAGCAGCTTCATATCTGAAGACTGATGAAGGCACACACGGAGGACATGAGCAAAAGCTCTATTTGTATTCCCCTGCTTGACTCATGCTGATTTTATTTTTTACCATGCTCTATAATGTTCCACTTTTCATCAACTTGGTAAAAAATCTCAGGTCTAAGCACTGTTGAAGGATTCCCTTCCTCAGGAAGGCTCTGGAGTTGTGAAAGATTGTGCTAGGTAAGTCTTCGTGCTTTTCTCTTCTTAAGTTCTGTTATGTTGTGGAGTCCCCAACAGGAACCTAAGATGGATGAAATGAGAAAGTAGTTTTTCCTCTGCATTTACTGTGTTTCTTCTAAAACTTTTATTTGTCAGCCAAATGATTATGCTTTTCTGTAAAAAAAAAAGTGCTCTCATCTTCACAAATCTCTTCTATTAGAGACACCATAAAGCTGCTTATTCTCTCTTCTAAGGGTATCTTGGAGGTTTGTTAATTGGATGCATTTGACCCTATAAGCTCATATGGATCTTATATTATTAAGGGTGTGCCCTTGTTGGAGTAAGTGTGTCCTTGTTGGGGGATGTGTGTGGGAGAACTTGGTGGTGTTGTATACTCAAGCCATGCCTAGTGTTTCAGAGCACGTTTTCTTCCCTGTGGGATCAAGATGTAGCTCCTTCTCCACTTTCAGATCCTTCTAAAGTACCGTATCTACCTGTGTGCCTCATTGTCCTGCAGTGATGATAATAGACTATAAACCTCTGAACCTGTGAGTCACACCCTCTTAAATGTTTTCCTTCATTAGAGTTGCTGTGGTTATGGTGTCTCTTCCCAGAAATAAAAACTTTAAAACTCTAAGACAGGACATAACCAAAAATAATTACAGAGTCCACAGGGAATAAAAAAAACAATAATCAGTTTTAAAATTAAGTAACCGATTTCAAGCCAGCCTGTTCTACAGAGTGAGTTCCAGGATAGGCTCCAAAACTACACAAAGAAAACTTGTCCCGAAAAATCAAAATAAAATTAAGTAACTGAATCACATGGCTTCCCAATTGTTTGTGTTTCAGTCAGGTACTAGGCTACTTTCACAGTCAAATATTTATTCACTGGATGATAGAAAATTAAATGCCACTTAAGATGACCTTTCCCTGAAGATAATGAAAACATTTGTGGAAATGCTAAAAAAGAATCACAGGTATTATGTAATTCATCCTAAAAAAGGAAAAAAGAAGACAATTCAAAGCACAAGTGAATCAACTAGGCCCGGCCCCTTATCTGGGTCTGCAGAAAAAAAAATGCTTCTAGTCCATTATCAAAAAATCTAAGTTGCACTGACAGTGACTTTCTCATAGTTTTCTTCCAAAAGATAAAACTTTACATCAGATTTTAATGTTATTGAGCTGTGACCTTTTACATAAACAGTTTTGAGATTCTTTGAGAATTTAATACATGTATACAGTGACTTTGTTCATATTTGCCTTTATTCCTTTTCAATGGTTCCTTATGCACTCTCTTAATTCCAACATTCCTAACCCCATGCCTGTTTTTGTTTTAAATAACCTACCTAGGGTGACACTGCATGCCCATATGCTCATGTGTAAGAGCCATTACTAATTTTTCTCAAACCACCTGGTATTCACACCATAATTAAACTGACATTCCCTCCTCAAAAAACCATCAGCTGTCACCAGTTTCTCAGTAATGCGTGGGGGCCTGTGAGTGCCTTTCTCTTCCGTGCCTTATTGTTGACTGCCTTGATTTTGGAGTTCATGAGTATAGTAGTCCTTTACTGTTTTATTTCAAGCTTTCTAATACCAGCATTTCAGAGATAATCAAATTTGACATTAAAATACAAATAAGTGTTGACAAGAAATCTGAAGAAGCTATTAATGTTCTTAATTTGACTGATTATATTCCCACATTTATGAGCTATAATCAAAATAATCAAGGCAGTACTATATCATAACCTGACTGTTGCTTTGTATACTTGAAAAGGTTTGAGATAATTTCTTATATGATAATTTCTAAAACACACAACCAGAAACTGAATGTAACAAAAGACCACTGGAAACTGAACTGAGCCTACATCTACATCTTGATATTCCAGATAACCATGATTTCATTTGTTGTTTGAAAGCTGATCAGCCTCATATCTGGGACATAATTTTGAGTTTTCCCCAGTTCCTCTCTTACAGATTATCAGAGAGATTTACATTATTATTGTGATTATTCCTAGTACTTGAATTGGCATTTTGGAGACAATTCATTTTGGCGGGATACCTCGCTCAGCCTAGATATAGTGGAATGGGCCTCAGTCCTGCCTCAAACTGATGTGTCAGACTTTTTGTCTCCACTTGGGAAGCCTTACACTTTCTGAGGAGTTTATGGAGGCTGGGGTGAAAGGAAGGTGGGGAGAGCAGGAAGAGGTGAGGGAGTGGGAACTGGGATATTATTGTAAAATAAGAAAAGATTGTTCTAAAAATAAATTTAATAAAAAATAAAAAAGAAAGTAGGTGATGTATCTAGTTGGAGGAAACATCATAGGGAACATACTTGAATGGATATATGTTGTCATTAACCATATCCTACCCATCTCTTCTCCTGCATGACTATGAATTATAACCTCTGAAATTGTGATAAAATAAACATTACCACCCTTTAAAAATATCATATACAGTGTGGGTTTGATTTCTCAAAGAAGGATACCCATTGTACTACTTCCTATACTTCCATGATGACATGGAATGACAATCATTAAAGCATTAACAAATAGAGGCTTTCCTCACATATTGTCTATCTCCATCCATCCATCCATCCATCCATCCATCCGGGTTTTATTCTCCATATTTTCCCACCCAAAAGATTGGTAATTCATATCTTCTCCATCACTTGCTTAAATTTAGCATTCCTTAAGTCTCTGACTCTGTGACACTAGAAATATTGTGGAAAGGGTCTTGGATAAAAAAAATGTAAGTTGTACTGAAAACAAAATACCAACATCAATCAACTTTACAAACACATTATCTTAGCTTGTTTCTTTATATGACAAATGTAATATAGAAATAATGAATTCAAAGAGTTGGTATATTCAGTTTTTATTTCTTCTCTGACACGAAGTTCAAAAAACTTTTTCTGACTAAATACAAGGGCACAGGCACCAAAATGACGCTGAAATTTGTGAATAAGAGCAAGACAAAGCTGAAGAACTTCCTGCGTGAAGTGAGCATCACCAACAGCCTGTCATCCAGCCCCTTCATCATCAAGGTCTTTGACGTGGTCTTCGAGACTGAGGAATGCTATGTCTTTGCCCAGGAGTACGCGCCTGCTGGAGACCTGTTTGACATCATCCCTCCCCAGGTGGGCCTCCCCGAGGACACGGTGAAGCTCGGTGTGCAGCAGCTGGGGCTGGCGCTGGACTTCATGCACAGCAGACAGCTAGTGCACCGCGACATCAAACCTGAGAACGTGCTGCTGTGTGACCGTGAGTGCCGCCGTGTGAAGCTGGCGGACTTCGGCATGACGCGGCGCGTGGGCTGCCGTGTGAAGCGTGGGAGCGGCACTATACCCTACACAGCGCCCGAGGTGTGCCAGGCGGGCCATGCTGATGGCTTCGCGGTGGACACAGGCGTGGATGTGTGGGCGTTCGGAGTGCTTATCTTCTGTGTGCTCACCGGCAACTTCCCGTGGGAGGCTGCGTCGGGCGCCGATGCCTTCTTCGAGGAGTTCGTGCGCTGGCAGCAGGGCCGCCTGCCAGGGCTGCCTTCGCAGTAGCGCCGCTTCACCGAGCCTGCACTGCGCATGTTCCAGCGGCTGCTGGCTCTGGAGCCCGAGCGTCGCGGGCCGGCCAAGGAGGTCTTCCGCTTCCTCAAACAAGAGCTCACATCTGAGCTTCGGCGGCGGCCTTCGCACCGTGCACGCAAACCTCCTGGGGACCGCCTGCCCGGGCCCTTGCGCCTCGAGGCTCCTGCACCGCTCAAGCGCACCGTGCTCACCGAGAGTGGCAGCGGTTCACGGTCCTCGCCGCCCAGCGTGGTGCCCGTTCCGGTGCCCGTGCCCGTGCCTGAGGCTGGTCTGGCTCTGTCCGCTCCCTCGGGCAGGACCGATGGCCGTGCAGACAAGAGCAAAGGGCAGGTGGTGCTGGCCACGGCCATCGAAATCTGCGTCTGAGCTGCTAGGAGCAGCGCAGTCGCTGCGGGGAAGCCGCGTATGCTCCAACCCGTACTGGGGACAGGGAGCAGCCACAGCGCGGTGGGAGGGAGTAGTGTAGACTAGGAGGCCCAGACACCCGGGTCGGTGGTGGGCTGGTGACATAGTTAGCGGATGACCATGTGTGTGGCCAGCCTCAGCCCAGAGGAGCCGAGGCCCCTGACAAAGGCTGGGAGCTTGTGGGCCAGACTGAGCTCTGGAACCTGGACACTTCTGGCGCTTCACACCCCTTGGCAGATCACCCTACAATCTTCCATCCAAACCTGGGCCCAGAAAGGGGCCTTTGGTGTTGGGCAGAGATGAGCACGAGACCCTTAGAAACTGGCTGGGAACAGGCACTGGGTTGACAACAGTGGTGCCCAGGAGGTCAGAGGGAGAGGCCAAGCCCCCTAAAGGTAGCAAAAGTTGTGTGCAGGAACAGACCCGAATATTAGAGATGCCCCCTCACCTCTTCCTGCTGATGGGTACTTAGATCCCAGAAGGGAGAGCCATTACCGCAGCCACGAGGCCATTGGGAACAGAGTTCCAGTAGGTACCCCTCCTGAGGGTATAGGGGAACAGATGGCAGGAGAACGGGAGGCTTGGCACTCCTGTGTCTCTAGGGTAAGGGGGTGCATTCACAGCCCAGCTGCTCCTTCCCTGGGCACTCAGCAAGCAGGGAAACAGTTGCGCTAGTTATTCCTGGGGTTTGTCAATCACGTGTGTGAGCCTCACGGTTCTAGGGCAGTACCCTTGCAGGGGAGGAGCGCATCCGTGGATGGGACAGGAAGTCGTTGAAGTCAGAGTGAGTGTGATGTGTGTCTGGTGACTTTGAGGGTCCGGACACCTCACCAGGCAGCTGCCAAGAGCCAAGCCTGTGTTTTACCACACTCCTCAGGGAATCCCAGGAGACACCTGCTGTTGGCTCAGGTTCTTCGGCAGCAAAACAGGATTTCACCTTGCCCCTGCTCTCCTTTGGGACTCCTACTCAATGTGGAGGCTTAAGGAACCCCTGTAATAACCTCAGCACAGGGAGGCTGTGCCTTCCGCCTGGCACCACCCAACTGGCCAGCCTGGGTTGCCTCTCTTAGGGTCCCTCCAAAAGTTCTGGGTCATTCTAAGAGGTTCCATAGTGGGGCTGGCTGGCTAGCTGCAAGGGGCACCAACCACCCCTCAGCCTGGAGCCCCCACCTCTCTACATAACCCCTTGCTCCCACCACAAAGGGCTATAGGTCTCCCTGCCCTGCCTGAGTCCAGTTTACAAACTGTGGTTGCTCCAGGGCCTGGTCCCACTTTCCTGGGGTGCCACCACTTCCCTAGTGGACAGAGGGCCCACATGCCAGGTAAGTAGCAAACCCCTCTTCCTGCCGAGAGCCGAATCTCAGAAGGCCCCCATCACTGCCCTGGCCCACTTGGGGCCACCAGGCCCTCCTTCCCAGCCGCTACTTCTCCTCTTGCCTTAGGCCTCTCCACCCTGATCTGCAATAACAAGGAAGCGAGATTCCACAGTAGACATCCCGCGTCCCATGTGCACCCTCTCTCTGTTGAGATCCTGTGTGGGAGGCCTCTCCCTTGTAATATCTGGTAGTCCTCAGAGGAGACATTAGGTATGTAGCCCAGCCCTATCCTTCAGAGGCAGCAACCAGCCTGACCCTGAACCGGACTCAGGCTGGGTCAGGCTCCGCTCTTGCTGCCACCACTGGTACTGTCTCTGTCTGTTGGGTTGGGACCCTTTGCCCCTTAGGAAAGGTGTTGGTTACAGATGTTTACCTCAGTTTGTCACTGTTGAAGAAACAAAATAATAATAATAATAGCAAAAAAATAACATCGTAGACATGGAGACTTAGAAGACAAAACCCACAGGAGAAACCTCCCCCTTTGCAGTTTTTCTGTGAAGGTATTGTTTGTTCATGTACGCACACGTATGTGTGTGTCTCTGTCTCACCCCAGGGCAGGCCAGATCATCCATTGACACCTGTCCCAGCCTGTGTGTCCCTCACACTGCCCCTGTCCTTTGGTGCTTCCCAGGGGCCCCTTGAACTGGCTTGTGGGGTGTAGGGGAGCTTCCTGGATAGGAAGTGGGGCCTTCAGTTAGCTAGAGGTCTCCCACCAGATCCTGTGAGTAGAGGGCCCCAGGCTGTGTGATGCTCCCTGAGCCCACAACACAGTGCTGGTGGTTGGCATCTGTCCAAGTCTGGGGCAGGGCCTGGGTTGAACCCAAGCCCTTGAGCCTCACGCTCCTGTCTTGCCTCCCCTACCCCATGTCTTTGTAAATACTCTGGCATCCTTTGGCCCTGGGGAGGTTTTTAAATGTGTTATTTACATCTCTAACTATGACAATTGCTATAAAATAAAAATTTAGAAAGATAAAAAAATAAACCTTCATGACAAAAAGGATACATAATCTAATGAAATATTCATGAAATAGTTTCAGATGGACTGGCTCAAAGGAAGCACTAGGATGTTTGGTTATCACAAACACAGCTCTCACAAATATCACAGACTGGAGATGGTGGATGATAGGTTTTGCTGAAAAAACAATGTACGAGAGAAGCAGTGCTTTATGGCCGAGTCACTCACCATGCTGGAGCTGTGCTTACAGAGGAGGTGAACAATAAAGTTTGTTTCACCAGGAACTTCAGGACTGGTGTGCAGCTTTAGTGCCTTTGCAGAGCTCCATGGTAGACTGTGATCTTGTGGAACCAACTAATATTTTAAGGAAAGGATGAAATATTATGTAAAAACTTCCTTTTTGACATAAATATTTTCTGTTATTTTTGAGATTATAATTACATTATTTCCTCTTCTCTTTAATCTTTGCAAAACCTCCCTACACTCTCCCTTGCTGTTTCTCATGTATGGCCTCTCTTTTCCTTCATTGTTGTTACGTGCAGATACATGTATACATGTAGTTTTACAGTCCTAAATGTAAACCAACCATTCTTTTTAGCTAGCATGTAAGCTTTCTGGACTCATTATTTGATATGGGATTACAACAGGTTTGTTCTTCCCTGGGTGGAAGTATTTCCTTAAGTCTCAGAAAGTTCTAAGGAAAGAGTTAGGAAGTTCATAAGACTCAGCATTTAAATTATGGCTGGGAAAGCTGGAACTTAAAAGAATAATAAGGCCCTTCTGCTCCCAAGCTTACATAGGTTTTAAGTTAGAACTGAAGAAATGAGAACCTCCGTCTCAGTCAGTTTCAAACAAGTCATGCAGACATGTTCATGGTTCTAGTTTTCCTGAGTCCCCCATTCTAATGGGAGCCTTTGTGATACCACACATTTGTTATTCATATTCCTGTAAGTAATCCTGTACCTATACTCCTGTATTAATCTCAATAAACTCATTAATTTGAGGAAATAGGAATTACACAGTCTTCCCCGGATGTCAGATAAAGAAAGGGGGAACTGATAAGTAAAACAAATGGCTGTCTTCAAGTTTCCTTTTTATTTTCTGTACTAAGACAAAAGCTTAGGAGGCTTTTCCTTCCACCAGCAGGCTGTCTCCTCCAGCTGTCCGGTTCAGGACAGATAGGTTAACGGTCAGTTCTGAACATGGTCACCTGAAGCTGCAGGTGATTACAGCTCATGTGAGTGAGCAGTGGCTGGGTCATGCCTTAAGACAGCATATCACAGCAGTCCTCCTCACTCTCAAGCAGGACATTCAGGACCCATTTCCATGACGTTTCCCCTGTCTAGGGGAATGGTTGGTCTACAGGTCCCAATTAAGAATGAACATTCATGGACATTTCAACATTTTGAAATTATGAGGTTGTGCATTTGCTGCTATGCACTCCATAAATAAGAGCCTCTGACCAAGCCTGACAGCTGAAGACGTCTATACATAGAATCAGAAATATTTACGAAGCAGTTACTCTTGTCACACAAAGTAACAACATTAACGTCATCTTAAAGGACTCTATGCCTCATCCAGCCATGCTCTTTTGACCATGGACGCAGTGCCAGGTACTAATTCCTACCTAGAGTGCAGGCCTCACCAGATCAGCAGAAAGTTAAATACACAATAACTCTCAAGTCACCATTGCACCAGTGATTTTCTCATATTGTGTAATCCCCATTTAAATGATATTTTATTATGCCAAAATAAAAAGTTTTAATTTCATATGATCCTATTTGTTGATTGTTTTTGTCTCATTTACTGAATAGACAAGAGTCCTACTCAGAAAACCCTTTCCTATGCTTAAAACTTGGAAGATTTTCTCTACTGTATTCTTTGGCATTTTTAGGGAATCACGTCTCATTTTGACATCCATGACACATTTGGTGCAGTTTGTGTATGGTAGAAGTTCAAGAGCAGAGTTTCATTTTCTACATGCTGAAAACAATTTCTCATAATCGGCATATCTGAGACAGTGTCTCAAATGCCAACAAACATATGGAATACAAATATGTGTGTAAAGTTACCCTAGTTACACACAAGTACATGCTGCTTACCAAGTGGACCACTTTGAGATACCCAAGCATGTAGTAATACAAGGTCAAATTCTGACCATGGTAACAATCTGCATAAGAATAAATTTCAACAGGACTTACAGCCTGACACAAATACTCTAGATTGTGTTGTCATTTTCTTGAGTCCCAAGACCCATTTCTCACAACGTATAATAATATTTGGAGTGCCCATAATTTCAGCTCTGAGTGTCTCTTTAATGATTACATTTTTTACCAAATCTAAATTTTTCTAAATGCTGCATAGGAAGTGAGGAAAAAAGAACACATATGCTATGATCATTGTAAAATAAAATATCTTAGTTACTGTGGATGCTATAATAATAGCTGTGGCTGAAAATTTAACATAGACCTACCAGCTGTATCACTCCTGGATGTGCATACTTTCCAGGGGAGTTCACTATACCGAATCACATATATGTGTGTGTGTGAGTTTGAGTGTAATTCTTATCATTGCACTTCCTATAACAAATGAGTCAGGGAATAAGATTAGATAAACACCAATATATGCATGGATAAAGAAAACATTATATGCATAAATCATGCAAGATAATCAATCAACAAATAAAATTATAGAAAAAAATTACGTAATTCTCAAGAAAGTTGTTCCAATCATCTATAACAAGTCAAAGACATAGACAACTCTCCAAAATACAAATAACACATATCTTCTTTCATAAATGGAATCTAGAAAAAATAGGAAAGAATGAAAACTTTTGCAGAACTGTGAGGGCAAATATTTTAGATGGAGGGAGTACAACAGGGAAACGAGCAGGTGCACACAAATAAACTTTATGGAATAAAGTTAAACAATAATTAGAAAAATAAAAATTAAATGATTTTATATGAAAGTGAATACATTCGGATTTTGTTTGTATCTCCCACAATAAGATCTCATGCCATAACATGGCCCATGGTATCCAGAACTCCCTGTGTAGCCCACACTGTTCTAAAACTCATGTCTCCCAAGGGCTTGGATAAAGTAGATTTACAATTTGTGACATAAATTTTTATATAAATACTAAAAGGAAAGTGAATAAGAAGCCATTAATCAATTTTTTAAACTTAATAAATTGAAAATAAACATGACAAGAAGCAAGAGAAAGATACATATCTAAATAACACTGATACATCTCTAGGCACACTAGCAAAGAAAAATGAAAGACTATTAAAGTTACTCAAGTAGGCAATGAGAAAGTGGGCATTGCAGATCCCACAGGTGCTAAGATGAAGTAAGGAAATATGGACAAAGCTAGGCTTATGAATTTAAAACTTGGATGAAATACTAATGTAATAATGCTGTCCTTTCAGAATGGCATCCTGTCATCCTGACTCTTCACAGCAGGCATCTAAGCCTCACGAGAACTTGGGCTGTGAGGAATCAGTAGGCTCTGAGAAGACTGCCCCAGCCCTCACTGGAGCTGGGCTAAGGAGCTGTGAGGAGATTGGGGTCTTCCACATGTGGGGCCCACCCCAGACAGATGCTGAGCCCGGCCTCGCTAATCTGTGGCTGCTCTCACCTTGTGGAACTCCACCGGCCTCTTCCTCCACAAGGCCTCAGCAGTTCCTTAGCACTTCCTAGCCTGAACCTGCTCAGTATCACAGACAGGAAGAACAAGGTCAAGTCTGAGTGGTTAAGAGTCTCTGACTGGATGCTCATTGGACCAGAATGCATCAGAGGCAGACTAAAACCTCACACACCATTTATGATTGGATGTATTGGCTGTGGCTCTATTTGGTGGTTGTCACTTTCTGGTGGGATGTGACTTTGGTGGGAAAGGTCTGAGGTGTCTCTAGCAGGATAAACATTGTGGAGCATCTGAACACTGGGTTCTACACGCCACAGACTTGCAGCTCAGCACAGGACAAGTGCAGTGATCAGGTCTCCACGGTCTGTCTGCTCTTGAGGGACAGAGGGAGGGCCTTGTGGTCAGAGCTGCACACCTACCATCCCACAGTTTTTGTTCTGTCTCACCTTGGCTCTTCTCACCTCTTCTCGCCTGACCTAGCCTCACAATATCTTACCTGACACAGAAAACCCACTTGACTGTGGCTGTGAGGTGACAGGATATTGCAGATTTATTGCAAAGTAGAGAAAATAAAATTGACCACCAGATAGTCACATTTTCAAAATCACACAGTTACTTGTATGTGACAGGGACTTTACCCAAGTCAAGGTCGCACACAGCTAGAATAAAGTTGTTTCTTTCCACAGAACTGATTGTGTTTGGTCCCAGTGTGGAAGAGGTACCACCATTCTGAGGTCAACATATCCTTGAAACACACCAGGTCATTTAATTCAGAAGTTTTTATTATTATTATTATCAAATTTCTCTCTGCAGTGATTGTTCCTTTCTGATTAGCTAAGAAAAGTCAAGGTTAATAAAACATTGTGTAATTTATTTCTGGGGATCTTTATTATCTCTTTCTCTTTGTTTAATATATCCTTTATAGATTGATTTGATCTTTCTATAACTGCCTTACCTGGATTATGTGATATACCTGTAATATACTTTATATAATTAGCAAAAAACCTGCTTCATTTTCTTAAAGATATATGCTGGAGCTTTGTCTGTCTTTATTTGTGCAGGTATACTCAAGATAATAATAATGTAGAGTAAATGTATGATTATCAAATCAGCCTTTGGTGAACCCAAAACAGTTGTCCATTGACAACCTGAACAGGAAAAAGTCTGCTATTACCCACAAACTCTGAGGAACTCTGAAACACAGGCTGCAACTACATAGAGAGGACCAAGATGTGAGTGATCACCCCAACAGTGGGGCACCCTAATATAGGCCCTCCCTACTAGGGCAAAAGCCCGGGTCTTTTCCCCAACTGCTCAGCTCTCTAGCCAGTCAGCAGGCAAGCTCCCTGCAGGTTGGCTACTCCAACACCCCCATACTACCGATAAGGCCCTGTAAGCTATGAGTCCCAATCCACCCCCCTCCAAATTCCTATCCTCCCCTCCACCCCACAACCTCAAAGGAACTCTGGATCACAGGCTACAATTACACAGAGAGGACCAAGAGAGAAACTCTGAAACACAAACTGCAGCTGCACAGAATGGACCAAGAGAGTGAACCAAGAGGTTGGACCAAGTGAGCAGGCCAAGAGAAATCTCAGCAATTCCCCGAGACAAAAATAGCAACAGTACAGAACAGACCTAGAACAATTTAAAAAGATGTAAACAGCAACTGTTAGGATTGGACCAACAGGCAAAGACACTGATAGCACCAATTAGAAGAAAAGATGAGTAGATCCCAATGCAAGAATTCATTCAACAAGGGAAAAAGCAACATGGTAACACCAGAACCCTGTGGTCATATGCCAGGAAGACTTGATCACCCTAACCCAGAAGAAGCAGAAGAAAATAATTTTAAAATATAAATTTATGAGGGATGATAGAGGTGTTTAAAGAGGAAATGAAAAATTCTCTTAAAGAAATGGAGGAAAAGACAAACAAAAATGGAAGAAATCAATAAATCTCTTAAAGTATCCCAGGGAAACAAAGAAAAGAAGAATCAAACAGCTGAAACAAACAGTTCAAACAGCTCAAGACTTGAAAAACGAAATAGAGGCAATAAAGGAAACACAAACAGTGGGAATTCTGTATATGGAAAACCTGGGTAAACAAATGGGAACTACAGTTGGGAGCCTAACCAACAGAGTACAAGAGATGGAAGAGAGAGTCTCAGGTGTGGAAGATACTATGGCGGAAATAGATTCATTGGTCAAAGAGATTGTTAAATCCAATAAAATCCCAACCCCAAACATTCATGAAATCTGGGACACCATGAAAAGACCAAACTTAAGCATAATAGATAGAAGGAGAAGAACTCAAACTCAAAGGCACAGAAAATATATTCAATAAAATCATAGAGGAAAAGTAAAGAAGGATATTTCTATGAAGGAAAAAGAACCTTAAAGAACATCAAGTAGACTGGACCAAAAAATAAGTCCCCTTGCCATATAATAATCAAAATTCAAAACATAGAGAATAAAGAAAATTAAGAGCTACTGAGAAAAGAGGCCAAATAACATAAAAAGTGAGACCTATCATAGTTACACCTGATTTCTCAATGGAAACTCTGAAAGGCAGATGATTCTGGACAGATGTGATGCCGACACTAAGTGACCATGGATGCAAGCCCAGGCTACTACTACACTACCCCACAAAGATTTAAATGAACATTGGTGGAGAAAACAAGATATTCTAGGACAAAACCAGATTTCAACAATACCGATCCACAAATCCAACCCTCCATGTAAAACTGGAAGGAAAACTCCATCCAAGGAAGCTAACGACCTATAAAAACACAGGCAACAGATAACCACATACCAGCAAACCCCAAACAAGGGAAACACACAAGCACTACTATAGAAAAATAACAGTTTTTGCCTGGCAATCTTGTCTACTTCCCCTCTCCAGGCGGATGACTATACGATTTTCTTTGGGTTCACTTTCTTATTTAGCTTCTCTAGGATCACAAATTATATGCTCAATGTCCTTTATTTATGGCTAGAAACCGATTATGAGTGAGTACATCCCATGTTCCTCTTTTTGGGTCTGGGATACCTCACTCAGGATAGTGTTTTCTATTTCCATCCATTTGCACGCAAAATTCGAGAAGTCATTGTTTTGTACCGCTGAGTAGTACTCTTATATGTATATATTCCACACTTTCTTCATCCATTCCTCCATTGAAGGGCATCTAGGTTGTTTCCAGGTTTTGGCTATTACAAACAATGCTGCTATGAACATAGTTGAACAGATACTTTTGTCATTTGATGGGGCATCTCTTGGGTATATTCCCAATAGTGGTATTACTGGATCTTGGGGTAGGTTGATCCCAAATTTCCTGAGAAATCACCACACTGATTTCCAGAGTGGTTGCACAAATTTGCATTCCCACCAGCAATGAATGAGTGTGCCCCTTTCTCCACAACCTCTCCAGCAAAGGCTATCATTGGTGTTTTAGATTTTAGCCATTCTGACAGGTGTAAGATGGTATCTCAAAGTTGTTTTTAAAAAAGGAAAAAGAAAAAGAAAAGAAAAATAACAGTAATTTACAGACACTCTTCATTAATATCTCTTAATATCAGTGGACTCAATTCACCCGTGCAAAGACCCAGGCTAAGAGAATGCATATGAAAGCAAGATCCATACTTCTGTATACAAGAAACACACTTCAACGTCAAAGACAGACATTACCTCAGTGTAAAGGTTTGGGAAAAGATTTTCCAATCAAGTGCACCTAAGAAACAAGCTGGTATACCTCCACCAATATCTAACAAAATAGATTTCAAACTAATACCAATCAGAAGAGATGGAGGAGGACATTTTATTCTCATAACAGGACCAATTCATCAAGGTGAAATCTCAGTCCTAAATACCTATGTCCCAAATACAAGAGAACCCATATTTGTAAAAGAAACATGACTAAATCTTTTAGAATTTGACCCTGGGTTGTCTCAAGATTGTAGATACAGCGAGGACAACATTAAGCCCATCCTTTAACCAGATTGGGTTCTATAGCTATGTTCAAGACAATAATAATGTCTTATGAATTGAATAAAAGCATTTGTTGCAAGAAACACAAAAGTGACATACAAGAACATGCCACAAAACAAACAAAAAAAAAACTTGAGCTAAAATACCTCTTTTTTTTCTTCCTGAGACTCTCTCACAGTTTCCCAAGGCATGAATCAGTATGAACCATTTTGACTGTATTTTGACACTTTGAATATTAAGTATGTCCACTGTTGCTTCTGGGAGTTTAGTATGGCCTGGTCACAGATAACACAAGAAAATATGTGTTGGCTATTATCCACTACCAGTCCAGCTGTTAGAATAGAAAACAGAGTATACAAATATTCATTGGATTGACAATTTTGTGTGATTAACATTCCTAGTTTCCCCAGTTCTATCTGTGAACATGTGAACCTTTTGACTCCCTACAAATTATAACATTTGTACCTTTACTTTCGTACCTCCAACTCTCCTATATACCACACATCCCAGTTCTCCTTCAACTGTGTCCTTTTTTCATGCATTGTTATTTTTTTTAATATTTTAAATATTTATATGATTTATTATAATTTTTTAATTATTTATTTTTATTCTTTTTTAATTAAAATTTCTACCTGCTCCCCATTTCCCATTTCCCTCCCCCTTCTCCCACATATTGCCCCCTTCCCCCACTCCCCTCCCCCTATCCCCACTCCTCTTCTCCTCCTCCCACTCCATTCCCCCTCCCTCTCGATACTGAAGAGCAGTCCAAATTCCCTGCCCTGTGGGAAGACCAAGGTCCTCCCACTTCTCTCTAGGTCCAGGAAGGTGAGCTTCCAAACAGGCTAAGCTCCCACAAATCCAGTTCATGTATTCGGATCAAAACCTAGTGCCATTGTCCTTGGCTTCTCCTCAGCCTTCATTGTCTGCCATGTTCAGAGAGTCCAGTTTCAACCCATGCTTATTCAGTCCCAGTCTAGCTGGCCTTGGTGGGCTCCCAATAGATCAGTTCCACTGTCACAGTGGGTGGGTGACCCCTCGTGGTCCCGACTTCCTTGTTCATGTTCTCCCTCCTTCTGCTCCTCATTTGGACCTTAAGAGCGCAGACCATTGCTCCAAATTGAGTCTCTGTCTCTATCTCGATCTATCGCCAGATGAAGGTTCTAAGGTGATATGCAAGATATTCATCAGTATAGGATAGGGTCATTTCAGGTTCCCTCTCCTCAGTTACCCAAGGTACCAGCTGGGGACATCTCCCTGGACACCTGCGAGCCCCTCTAGAGTCAAGTCTCTTGCCAATCCTAAGATGGCTCCCTTAGTTAGGATATATATTTCGCTGCTCCCGTATCCACCCTTCCTATATTCCAACCATCCCAATCCCCCAAGCTACTCCTATCCTCCCCTTCTCACGTTTCTACCCAATTTCCCCTTAGCCCCATGCCACCTCACCCTCAAGTTCCCAGTTTTTGCCCAGCAATCTTGTCTACTTCCTCTATCCAGGCGGATGACTATACGATTTTCTTTGGATTCACTTTCTTATTTAGCTTCTCTAGGATCACAAATTATATGCTCAATGTCCTTTATTTATGGCTAGAAACCAATTATGAGTGAGTACATCCCATGTTCCTCTTTTTGGGTCTAGGATACCTCACTCAGGATAGTGTTTTCTATTTCCATCCATTTGCACTCAAAATTTGAGAAGTCATTGTTTTTTACCGCTGAGTAGTACTCTAATATGTATATATTCCACACTTTCTTCATCCATTCCTCCATTGAAGGGCATCTAGGTTGTTTCCAGGTTCTGGCTATTACAAACAATGCTGCTATGAACATAGTTGAAATAATACTTTTGTCATATAATAGGGTATCTCTTGGGTATATTCCCAAGAGTGGTATTACTGGATCTTTGGGTAGGTTGATCCCAAATTTCCTGAGAAATCGCCACACTGATTTCCAAAGTGGTTGCACAAGTTTGCATTCCCACCAGAAATGGATGAGTGTGCTCCTTACTCCACAACCTCTCCAACAAATGCTATCATTGGTGTTTTAGATTTTAGCCATTCTGACAGGTGTAAGACGGTATCTCAAATTTGCTTTAATTTGAAATTCCCTTATCGCTAAGGAGGTTGAGCATGACCTTAAGTGTCTTTTGGCCATTTGAATTTCTTCTGTTGAGAATTCTCTGTTCAGTTCAGTGCCCCATTTTTAATTGGGTTAATTAGCATTTTAAAGTCTAGTTTCTTGAGTTCTTTATATATTTGGAAGATCAGAACTTTGTTTGTTGCAGAGTTGGTGAAGATCTTCTCCCAGTCGGTGGGTTGCCTTTTTGTCTTAGTGACAGTGTCCCTTGCTTTACAGAAGCTTCTCAGTTTCAGGAGGTCTCACTTATTCAATGTTGTCCTTAATGTCTGTGCTGCTGGGGATCTACGTAGGAAGTGATCTCCTGTACCCATATGTTGTAGAGTACTTCCCACTTTTTCTTCTATCAGGTTCAGTGTGTTCAGACTAATATTGAGGTCTTTAATCCATTTGGACTTGAGTTTTGTGCATGGCGATAGATATGGATCGGTTTTCATTCTTCTACAGGTTGACAGTCAGTTCTGCCAGCACCATTTGTTGAAGATGCTCTCTTCTTTCCATTGAATACTTTCAGCTCCTTTATCAAAAATCAGGTGTTCATATGTTTGTGGGTTAATATCAGTGTCTTCTACTCGGTTCCATTGATCGACTTCTCTGTTTTTATGCCAATACCAAGCTGTTATCAATACTGAAGCTCTGTAATAGAGTTTGAAGTCAGGGACGGTAATGCCTCCAAAAGCTCCTTTATTGTATAAGATTGTTTTGGGTATCCTGGGTTTTTTGTTTTTCCATATAAAGTTGATTAATGTCCTCTCAAGATCTGTGAAGAATTTTGATGAGATTTTAATGGGGATTGCATTGAATCTATAAATTGCCCTTTGTAGAACTGCGATTTTTACTATGTTGATCCTCCCAATCCAGGAGCAAGGGAGATCCTCCCATTTTCTGGTATCCTCCTCAATTTCTTTCTTCAAAGACTTAAAGTTCTTGTCAAATAGATCCTTCACTTCCTTGGTTAGAGTTACCCCAAGATATTTTATGCTATTTGTGGCTATCGTGAAGGGTCATGCTTCTCTGATTTCCCTCTCTGCTTCCTTATCCTTTGTTTATAGGAGGGCAACTGATTTTTTGGAGTTGATCTTGTATCCTGCCACGCTACTAAAGGTGTTTATCAGCTGTAGGAGTTCTTTGGCGGAGTTTTTGGGGTCACATATGTACACTATCATATTGTCTGCAAATAATGAAAGTTTAACTTCTTCCTTTCCAATTTGAATCCCTTTAATCCCCTTATGTTGTCTTATTGCTATCGCTAGAATTTCAAGCATATACTCAAAGGACTTGAATCCTACCACCATGATACTTGTACATTCATATTTATAATAGGGTGGAAATAGGGTCAAAATGGAATCAGTCTAAGTATCCAGCAACAGATAATGAATAAGGAAAATGTAATACATATATCTTATAGAATTTCATTCAACTACAAAGAAAAACAAAATTTTAAAATTTGTATAAATGGATGAATATAGAAATTATTATATTAAGCAAGATAACTGAGACTTAGAAAAATAAATATTTCATTTTTGCCCTCATATGTGAGTTCTAGCTTTTAATGTTTTGCTGGTGTATACATGTGTATGGGTGTTGGTATAGGTCCTCAAACAAGAAAGAGGACTACAGGAACAGAAAGAAAAGATTTTTGAGGAAGTGGAAAAGTGTAGTGGGACACATGTGAGCTAAAGGGAGAAAAAACAAAAGGGCAGAAAGGGAACAAGGGGAGTTGACAAAGTTGTTTGGTTATTTGGATGTACCGTCTGCAGAGATGGAGATTGCAGATATTTTTCATCTATACTGTGTCTTTCCTTTATATGTCTTTTGATGATCTTTAGTGAAAAGTTTTAAATTATATCAAAGTTAAGTGTATCATTATTATTGTAATGTTTACTGGGTAATTATGAAAGAATAGCCAAATGAAAGATACAAGAAAAGTCAGGCTTTGGAGAGTGGGTATTGTGTATTTTGTGCCTTTCTGAGCACATCATCCTCCCAGAATTCTGACAAGTGTACAAAACAAGAGATTCGTAAAATTAATTGTTTAGAATTTTGGCAGACATACCCAGTCTACTTTCCAATTCCAATGAAAATTGCAAACATTTATCATGAGTTTCCTTCTATCGAGCATTCTCACACTGAAGCTATGTAGAGGAACTCACCTGAGATCATCCCATTGCCATAATTTCTGATGTGAGCAAAGGGGTTTCCTTGTGAATTACAAAAGACACTCCTATTACTAGGTATATTCAAAAAGTTTTATGAGCTCTCTGCCAAGAATTAGGTGCAAAAGCTAATTATATTTCTTATGCCATTGGTTATACTCTAGTATCTGATCTTAGATCACTTAAAATGAAAGTGTCTAGCAGTTACAGATACTAGGATTTTACTAGAGTTCCATTGTGTCATAAACATTCAAAAGTCAAACTGCATGTTGCACTCTTCCAAGATAAAACTGCATATAATGTCAAGCATCCATTTGACCAGATTTACCAAAACAAGAGCAGCCTCAGTGAACCTGAGTCAATATCAGCTCCTTTTACACTGTTCATAGACATTGGTACAGTTGATATCTCTTGTTACGTAACTCCTATCCTTATTCCTCTACTCTCCCTTTTTATATATTTACATCAAAGCTTTCCAATCTTCAGCAGTAATTTAGAGGTTTAGCAACTGCAGTCCAGCAAGTGCTTTCTGAGCCCACTTCATCTAGAGAGACATTGACTGCACAGTAACAGTGCTAGAAGACTCTCCTGACAACTGGGTGGTCACTAATCCACTGTGCCATTCATGGTGAAGGCATGTTCTGAAAATGAAGATCTGAAAACTTCAGACACTAAAGAATAGAAAGTATTCTTTTTCTGATACTTAAGTTTAAAATCACAGTCCCTCAATTACTGATTACATAAAAACAAAAGTGAAGTATTGTGGTCAAGAATACAGGGCATATACCAACGGACATGCCAAACCGAAAAAGGCAAAGCCCACGAGTTCTCAACGCTACACAAAGAACTATAGGCAACTAGTAAATCTAGGAGCTGAAGAAATTGTTTCCCCAGGGAAGAGCATACGAATTTGTTGTCCAGTGCCAGTCAGCAAAACAAAACAAAACAAAACACACATAGGTAGCATTATATGTACCCAACAGATTATATTCAGAAATGTATATGCATATGTGCATCCAATAACAATTAGTAAAAGAAAAGACCATGTATTTGAAGGAGAGCAGGAAGGAGTGTATGGGATGACTTGGAAGGAGGAAAAAGAGGGAAAATTCTTATAATTATATTGTAATCTCAAAACTAAAATTTAAAAAATATAGTGAGTAAAGTATAGTCATTATACTAACATTCCACATCCTTAATAGTACAATTGTGGACTCGTGAGCATCCTTCTCCTACTGATTCTCTATAGTCTCTCAAAAAGGAGGAATCTATCTATTAGGGATACCTTCTTAACCACTTAATTATGAGAGCTGGTTATGGCATAAAGTTAGCCCTTCATGTTTACCTGTTCCTATTATGGTTTCTCTTTTAAAATGTCCCAAAGGCTCCTGTGCTGAAGGCTTAGTTCCAACCTTGCAGCATCATTGAGAGGTGACAGAATATGATGCACTTACCTTATCAGTTAACTAATCCATCAATGAATTTGTAAGTGAGTGGGCAAATTTGAGGGACATAGCAATAACAAGTAGGTAACTAGGGATACATCTGATTTTCTTTTTATTTATTCTTCTCTCATAAAATACTTTCTGACCACAGCATCCACTCTTCCCAACATCCCCCCTCTTCTTCTCCCCGAGATCCATGGCTCCTGAGCTTCTCTTAAGAAAGGAGCAGGCCTCCCAGTAATATCAGTTGAACAGTATATAAAAAGATGCTTTATTTCTAGATCCAAACCCTCATATTAAGGCTGGTTAGGACAACAGCAGAGGAAAAAGAGTTCCAAAAGAAGGCAAAAGTGTCAGAGACACCCCATCTCCAGCTTTTGGGAATCCCACAAAATCTCAAGCTAAAAAAATTCACATCATGTATGTAGAGTACAATTCCCACACAACTCATTGGACTGGAGACATCTAGCTGGTGCCTATGTAGAACTTTCACCCCCATGATCTAATATCTTTGGTACAGGAAGTATTCTACAGGCTACCAAATGAGAAATGTATATACCAGCCCAGCCACAAAACTTTGTTATCCTGCCTATACGATATACTAAGGCTCAACAGTGGCACAATGAAGTGCATTGTGGGAGTAATTATCCAATGTATGGTTTGATTATGCGGCATTGCTTGAGTGTCCAGGAACCAGGGATTAGGATAAAAATGCTAATGCTCAAAAACAAAAATAAAAGTAAGAACGAAATGACCGACTCCCTGGGCTCCCTGAAGGGGCTCTACACCCTGCATACTGCCTCTCTCTTCTTGTCCCACCCAGCTTGCATCCAGAACCCTTCTTCCTTCTGCCCCCTTTCTTCTTTGGGCACATAACACCATCCAGCTCAGTCTGTCTGGCGCTGGGGGCAAATCCTCAGGGCAAGTCGGCAGGCGAGACTTCCTTTGTTTCACTGGCCTGCCTGCAACAAGCAAGGTAAGGGCTTTGTTTACAAACTACCCAACCTGAACAGAGATCTGATCTAGGCACCAGGAGAGACAGCAGCAGGGTGAGTTTGTGACCGGCGGTGGCGGAAGCAGCCCTGGACAGGGAACTCTGAAGTTCCTCATCCCCCACCCTATACTCCCTGGGCTCCCTGCAGGGGCTCTACACCCTGCATACTGCCTCTCTCTTCTTGTCCCACCCAGCTTGCATCCAGAACCCTTCTTCCTTCTGCCCCCTTTCCTCTTTGGGCACATAACACCATCCAGCTCAGTCTGTCTGGCACTGCGGGCAAATCCTCAGGGCAAGTAGGCAGGCGAGACTTCCTTTGGTTCACTGGCCTGCCTGCACCAAGCAAGGTAGGAGCTTTGTTTAGGAACTACCCAACCTGCACGGAGATCTGATCTTGGCACCAGGAGAGCCATCAATGGGAGAGCTAATCTGGGTACCAGGAGAGCCGTCTTTGGGCACGGAGATCTGATATTGGTACCAGGAGAGACATCACTGGAGCACCAGGAGAGCTATCACTGCCGAGTGCCATCACGGGGAAGATACATCAGTAGGCAAGGAGAACTGATCCGGTAAAAGAAGATCCATAGGGGAGCATTCGGAGAAAGAGATGGGCAGGCGCCAATGCAAGAATTCACCCAACAATCTGAAAAACTATATGAAACCACCAGAACCCAGCGACCTCACAACAGGAGGACATGAACACCTTAATCATGAAGAAGTAGATAAAATTGACTTTATGAAAGTGATTGACGCCCTTAAACAGCATGTAAAACATGCCCTTATAGAAATGGATGAGAAGTATAACAGAAAGTTTGAAGAATTGAGTAAATCAGTGAATGATACCCTAGGAAACCAAGGAAAAACAATCAAACAGATAATAGATACAGTTCAAGACTTAAAAACTGAAATGGAGGCAAATAAGAAAACACGAACAGAAGGCCAGCTGGACAGGGAAAATCTAGGTAAATGAATAGAGACTACAGAAGCAAGCATAACCAACAGAATACAAGAGATAGAAGAAAGAATCTCAGATTCTGAAGATACCATAGAGAAAATAAACACGCTGATTAAAGAAAACAGCAAGGCCAACGAATTCTCATCACAAAACATTCAGGAAATATGGGACAAAATAAAAAGACCTAACCTAAGAATAATAGGAATAGAAGAAGGAGAAGAAGTGCAGCTCAACGGTCCAGAAAATATATTTAATAAAATTATAGAAGAAAACTTTCCCAACCTAAAGAAAGATATACCTATGAAGGTTCAAGAAGCATACAGAACACCGAATAGGCTGGATCAAAAAAAAAATCCTCTCGCCATATAATAATCAAAACACAAAGCATACAGAATAAAGAAAGAATACTAAGAGCAGCAAAGGATAAAGGCCAAGTTACTTATAAAGGTAAACCTATCAGACTTACACCTGACTTCTCTATGGAAACCATGAAAGCCAGAAGGTCCTGGATAGATGTACTGCAGAAACTAAGAGACCATGGATGCAAGCCCAGACTAATATACCCAGCCAAGTTTTCGTTCACTATAAATGGAGAAAACAAAATTTTCCAGGATAAAAAAAAATTTAAACAATACGTAGCCACAAATCCAGCCTTACAGAAAGTAATAGAAGGAAAATCACTAATCAAGGAGTCCAACAATGACCACAGTAACTCAGACATCTAGAGACCCTTTACCAGCACAACTCAAAGAAGGGAAACACACAAAATCTACTACTAAAAAAAATGACCGGAGTTAACAACCACTGGTCATTAATATCACTTAATGTCAATGGACTCAACTCACCTATAAAAAGGCACAGACTAAGAGATTGGATACGAAAACAGGATCCAACATTCTGCTGTTTACAAGAAACACACCTCAACCACAAAGACAGGCACCTACTCAGAGTAAAGGGCTGGGATAAGGCTTATCAAGTAAAAGGACCTAGGAAACAAGCAGGTGTGGCCATACTAATTTCTAACAAAGTTGACTTCAAACTTAAATCAATCAGAAGAGATGGAGAGGGACATTTTCTACTCATAACAGGAACAATTCATCAGGATGAAATCTCAATCCTGAATATCTATGCCTCTAATATGAAAGCACCCACGTACGTAAAAGAAACATTGTTAAAACTCAAGGCAGCCATCAAACCGCACACATTAATAGTAGGAGACTTTAATACTCCTCTCTCACCAATGGACAGGTCAATTAGACAGAAACCTAACAGAGAAATAAGAGAATTAATGGAGGTAATGAATCAAATGGACTTAACAGACATCTATAGATTATTCCACCCAAATAGGAAAGAATATACCTTCTTCTCTGCAGCTCATGGAACCTTCTCAAAAATCGACCACATACTCGGTAACAAAGCAAACATCCACAGTTACAAAAAGATATTAATAACCACCTGTATCTTATCAGATCACCATGGATTAAAGCTAGAATTCAGCAACAATGCTACCCCCAGAAAGCCTACAAACTCATGGAAACTGAATAGTCAACTACTGAACCATACCTGGATTAAGGAAGAAATAAAGAAAGAAATTAAAGTCTTCCTTGAAGACAATGAAAATAAAGAAACAACATACTCAAAACTATGGGACACTATGAAAGCAGTCCTGAGAGGAAAGTTCATAGCACTAACTGCCCACTTAAGGAAAACAGAGAAAGCACACATTGGAGACTTAACAGCCCACCTGAAAGCTCTAGAAAAAAAAGAAGCAGACTCACCTAGAAGGGGTAGAAGACTGGAAATAATCAAACTGAGGGCTGAAATCAACAAAATAGAAACACAGAAAACAATTGAAAGAATCAATAAATCAAAAAGCTGGTTCCTGGAGAAAATCAACAAGATTGATAAACACCTACCCAAACTAATCAAACGGCAGAGAGAGAATTTGCAAATTAATAAGATCAGAAATGAAAAGGGAGACATAACCACAGACACAGAAGAAATTGAGAGAATCATTAGATCTTACTACAAAAGCCTGTATGCCACAAAACTGGAAAATGTTAAAGAAATGGACACTTTTTTAGATAAATACCATATACCAAAGTTAAACCAGGACCAGGTGAACAACCTAAATAGACCTGTTAGTCGTGAAGAATTAGAAGCTGTTATCAAAAACCTCCCTTCCAAAAAAAGTCCAGGACCAGATGGTTTCAATGCGGAATTCTACCAGGACTTCCAAGAAGACCTAATACCTATACTCCTTAAGGTATTTCACAATATAGAAACAGAAGAGTCATTGCCAAATTCCTTTTATGAAGCTACAGTAACTATGATACCAAAACCACACAAAGACCCAACCAAGAAAGAAAATTACAGGCCAATCTCACTCATGAACATCGACGCAAAAATCCTCATTAAAATTCTGGCAAACCGAATCCAAGAACACATTAGAAAAATTATCCATTATGATCAAGTAGGCTTCATACCAGAGATGCAGGGCTGGTTTAACATACACAAATCTATCAATGTATTCCATCATATAAATAAACTGAAAGAAAAAAAACCATATGATCGTTTCATTAGACGCTGAAAAAGCATTTGACAAAATTCAACATCCCTTTATGATAAAAGTCTTGGAGAGATTAGGGATACAAGGGTCATACCTAAATTTAATTAAAGCTATATACAGCAAGCCGACAGCTAATATCAAATTAAATGGAGAGAAACTTAAAGCCATCCCACTAAGCCAAGGCTGTCCACTCTCTCCATACCTCTTCAATATAGTTCTCGAAGTTTTAGCAATAGCAATAAGACAACATAAGGGGATAAAGGGGATTCAAATTGGAAAGGAAGAAGTTAAACTTGCATTATTTGCAGATGATATGATAGTGTACATGAGCGACCCCAAAAACTCCACCAAAGAACTCCTACAGCTGATAAACGCCTTTAGTAATGTGGCAGGATACAAGATCAACTCCAAAAAATCAGTCGCCCTCTTATACACAAAGGATATGGAAGCAGAGAGGGAAATAAGAGAATCATCACCTTTCACGATAGCCACAAAAAGCATAAAATATCTTGGGGTAACTCTAACCAAGGAAGTGAAAGATCTATTTGACAAGAACTTTAAGGCATTGAAGAAAGAAATTGAAGAGGATACCAGAAAATGGAAGGATCTCCCTTGCTCCTGGATTGGGAGGATCAACATAGTAAAAATGGCAATTCTACCAAGGGCAATTTATAGATTCAATGCAATCCCCATTAAAATCCCATCAAAATTCTTCACAGATCTTGAAAGGACAATAATCAACTTTATATGGAGAAACAAAAATCCCAGGATAGCCAAAACAATCTTATACAATAAAGGAACTTCTGGAGGCATTACCATCCCTGACTTCAAACTCTATTACAGAGCTACAGTAATGAAAACAGCGTGGTACTGGCATAAAAACAGAGCAGTCGACCAATGGAATCATATAGAAGACCCGGATTTTAACCCACAAACCTATGAACAACTAATTTTCTATAAAGGAGCTAAAAGTATACAATGGAAGAAAGAAAGCATCTTCAACAAATGGTGCTGGCACAATTGGATGTCAACCTGTAGAAGAATGAAAATAGACCCATATCTATCACCATGCACAAAACTCAAGTCCAAATGGATCAAAGACCTCAATATCAATCTGAACACACTGAACCTGATAGAAGAGAAAATGGGAAGTACCCTATAACATATGGGCACAGGAGATCGCTTCCTATGTATAACCCCAGCAGCACAGACATTAAGGGCAACATTGAATAAATGGGACCTCCTGAAACTGAGAAGCTTCTGTAAAGCAAAGGACACTGTCATTAAGACAAAAAGGCAGCCTACTGACTGGGAGAAGATCTTCACCAACCCCGCTACAGACAAAGGTCTGATCTCCAAAATATATCAAGAACTCAAGAAACTAGACTTTAAGAGGATAATTAACCCAATTAAAAAATGGGGCACTGAACTGAACAGAGAATTCTCATCAGAAGAAGTTAAAATGGCCAAAAGATACTTAAGGTCATGCTCAACCTCCTTAGCGATCAGAGAAATGCAAATCAAAACAACTTTGAGATATCATCTTACACCTGTCAGAATGGCTAAAATCAAAAACACCAAGGATAGCCTTTGCTGAAGAGGTTGTGGAGAAAGGGGTACCCTCATCCATTGCTGGAGGGACTGCAAACTTGTGCAACCACTTTGGAAATCAGTGTGGCGGTTTCTCAGAAAAATTGGGATCAACCTACCCCTGGACCCAGCAATAGCACTCTTGGGAATATACCCAAGAGATGCCCTGTCATATGACAAAAGCATTTGTCCAACTATGTTCATAGCAGCATTATTTGTAATAGCCAGAACCTGGAAGCAACCTAGATGCCCTTCAATGGAAGAATGGATGAAGAAAGTGTGGAATATATATACATTAGAGTACTACTCAGCGGTAAAAAACAATGACTTCTCGAATTTTGCATGCAAACGGATGGAAATAGAAAATACGATCCTGAGTGAGGTAACCCAGACCCAAAAAGAAGATCATGGGATGTACTCACTCATAATTGGTTTCTAGCCATGGATAGGGGCCACTGAGTCTATAATTTGTGATCCTAAAGAAGCTAAACAAGAGGGTAAACCCAAGGAAAAACATATAGATATCCTCCCAGCTATGGGAAATAGACAAGATTGATGGGCAAAAATTGGAATCTTGGGGGGTGGGGTGGGATGGGGATGAGGAGTGATGGGGAGAGAAAAGTGTGAAAGAGAGGATGAGGGGAACTGGGGGAATCGGGGTGATTGGGGTTAAAGGAAGTTTGGATTGGGGAGCAGGGAAACTCATACCTTAGTTAAGGGAGCCACCTAAGGGTTGGCAAGAGACTTGAACCTGGAATGGCTACCAGATGCCCAGGGCAATGTCCCCAGTTAGTTCATTGGGGCACCTGAGGGTAGGGAACCTGAAATGAACCTATCCTATAATCATACTGATGAATATCTTGCATATCACCATAGAACCTTCATCTAGCGATGGATGGAGATAGAGACAGAGACCCACACTGGAGCACCGGACTGAGCTCCCAAGGTTATAATGAGGAGCAGAAGGAGAGAGAACATGAACAAGGAAGTCAGGACCATGAGGGGTGCACCCAACCACTGAGACAGGGGGGCCGATCTATTGGGAGCTCACCAAGGCCAGCTGGACTGCTACTGAAAAAAACATGGGACAAAACCGGACTCTCTGAATGTGGTGGACAATGAGAGCTGACAAGAGACCAAGGAGAATGGCACGGGAACTTTCATCTGGCGATGGATCGAGAGAGAGACAGAGACCCAATTTGGAGCAATGGTCTGAGCTCTTAAGGTCCAAATGAGGAGCAGAAGGAGGGAGAACATGAGCAAGGAAATCAGGACCACGAGGCGTGCACCCACCCACTGTGACAGTGGAACTGATCTATTGGGAACTCTCCAAGGCCAGCTGGACTGGGACTGAATAAGCATGGGTTGAACCTGGACTCTCTGAACAAGGCAGACAATGAAGGCTGATGAGAAGCCAAGGACAATGGCACTAGGTTTCGATCCTAATACATGAACTGGCTTTGTGGGAGCGTAGCCTGTTTGGATGCTCACCTTCCTGGACCTAGATAGAAGTGGGAGGACCTTGGTCTTCCTGTAGAGCAGGGAATTTGGACTGCTCTTCAGTATCGAGAGGGAGGGGGAGTGGACTGGGGAAAGGAGAAGTGGAGTGGGGATAGGGGGAGGGGAATGGGGGGAGGGGGCAATATGTGGGAGGAGGGGGAGGGAAATGGGAAACTGGGAGCAGTTGGAAATTTTAATTAAAAAAGAATAAAAAAAAGAAAAAAAACCTCAAAAAAGATAAATAAATTTCAACACAAAAAAAAAGAACGAAATGACCCTCGAAGATATTCTGCCACACTCATAGATCAGAGCCTTCCTTATTCAGTCATCATCATAGAAGCTTCCCTGCTGCAGCGATGGAAACAAATTCAGAGACACACGGACAGACGTTTCACAGAGAGAAAAACCTTGGAACACAGAGCTCTACATGGAAAATATTCGTCAAACTCTCCTCTCAGAGATCAGAGAACCCAGAGGAAGAGGAGGCAGAAAGAGGGAAAGTCAGAGGAGATGCAGGACACCAAGAGAAGAAGGCTCTGAACCAACTGAGCAAAGCTTATATGAACGCAGACTGTGGCAGCAGGCACAGAACCTACTCGGGTCTGCGTCAGGTCCTCTGTGCATATAATATAGCTTTTCAGTTTAGTGTTTTCATGGATTCCTGAATGTGCAAATGAGTGGGTCTCTGGTTCTTGTGCCTTTTCTTGAGCTCTTCCTTCTATTGATTTTTCATTGTACAGCTTCTATGTGATGGTTTTTGTCTTATCTTGTATTTAATTTCATCATGTTTGGTTGTTATCACTTAGAAACCCGTTCTTTTCTAATGAGAGACAGAAGGGAGTGTATCCTGTGGGGAGGGAGGATGGAGAGGGAGAGGGAGTAGTAGAGGGAGGACAAACTGTAATCAGTACATATTTTATGAGAGAAAAATCCATTTTAATTAAAAGAGAAATAAAGAATTGATGGATTTCATACAACTGGAAAACAACAGATGAATAATTTGGTCATTGCACTTTCTTTTTTATTTTTATTTTAATTTTTGTTGTATAAGTAATACCATTCAAAATTTCCACCTCTTCCCCTCCTCCCATTTCCCTCCCACTCTCCCATTCACCCTCCCTCTCCCCTCCAGTTCTAAGAGAGGGTGGGGTACCCTTCCCTGTGGGAAGTCCAAGGCCCTCCCCACTCCATCCAGGCCTAGGAAAGTGTGCATCCAAACAGACTAGTATCCCAAAACGCCAGTACATGCAGTAGAATCAAATCCCAGTGCCATTATCATTGGCTTCTCAGTCAGCCCCCATTGTCAGCCACATTCAGAGAGTCTGGTTTGATCACATGCTCCTTCAGTCCCAGTCCAGCTGGCCTTGGTGAGCTCCCTTAGATCAGTCCCACCATCTCAGTGGGTGAATGAACCCATCACGGTCCTGACTTTCTTGCTCATCTTCTCCCACTTTCTGCTCTTCAACTGGACCTTGGGAGTTCAGTCCAGTGCTCCAATGTGGATCTCTGTCTCTATCTCCATCCATCGCTGGACGAAGGATCTATGGTGATATTCAAGATATTAATCAGTTTGGCTACGGGATAAGGCCAGTTCAGGCACCCCTCCTCTTCTGCCCAAGGACCTAGCTGGGGATATCCCCTTGGACATCTGGGACTGGGAACCCTTCTAGAGTCAAGTATCTTGCCGACCCTAAAATGGCTCCCTTAATTAAGATATCTTTTTCCCTGCTCCCATATCTGCCCTTCCTCCATCTCAATCATCCCACTCTCCCAAGCTCTCCCCAGTCCTCCCCTTCACCCTTCCATTTCCCCCTCTCCCCTTTCCCTCATCACGTCCCAACCCCCATGCTCCCAATTTTTGCCTGTGGCAAAGCTGATGCAGTGGAAAGATGGTTAGGCTACTGGGACACCCTCCTTGTGGATGAGGTGATTCAGATGTTTTTGATAGAACTATTTCTCAGGAGAAAGGGCTGCTGCAGAGTGAGGCTGCTCTGCCCAGAGCTATGGCCTATCCATAAGGACTCTCAGGAGGTCAATGCAGTGACTCCTGAAACTCACCAGTGAGAAGAGAGTGTGAGTCTCCTGGGGAGAGTAAAATGGAAATGACTCGGAACACAGAAGAACTTTAGTATAATATGCATAGATCTCATTGTTTTCCAGAAAAGAAGTGTTCTATGAGTAGTAATGTGTGTGTTTGTGTTTTTTTTTTTTTGTGTGTGTGTGTGTGTGCATCTGTGATACTGGGACATTGCCTTGAAGGACATGGTCCTCTCTCCTGAGACACAATCTTCTTGACATCAGGCATGATTTTTTATGATAACAAAAGCTTTTCAAAACAATGTAGAGATGAGGATGGAGATTGTGTGTGTCCCCTGTATGCAGTAAGGAAAGGATGAAGAGAAAGTCTGGAGTAGCTTATCAGAAGCAGAAACTACTTAATTATCTCTTCAAGTACTGTGATTGGAGGTAGGTGGCACAGTTAATTTATCAAGCCTGGGCCTGTGGAGGGTGAATTAAAGTATATAAAAGGATAATTAATACTCAAAACATTTTCCTTTTATTTTTATTCTAATTACTTACTGTCTGCTTCTGTTAAGACTTTTATAATTTGTGCAGCATCCACCTCAGAAAACAGCTTTCTATGCTATTAATCACTTGTTTCCTGGTAAATTAGAATTCATTTTGTCACTGTGATATGCAAGTTATATGGTACATTTTAATCTAATCAAGCGATCCTACTCTTTCTACTGGGTTGACCTAAAGTGTAATTCAGTTGGGTAAGTGGTCCTTGGTGAGTGAATGTGGTAAAACCGGGAAAATGGGAGTAAGCATCCTAATTATCTTTTCCTGCTCAATCTACAGAAATTCTTTCCCTTCCTGACAGTTTCTACCTGCAGACAATGCACTGTTTCAGAAACAGTATCTTACAGTGTGTCATAGCTTATAAGATCAGACAAGGAACCGAATCCACCAATGAACTTTCCTAACCTTGTGACTCTGGGAAATGATGTTTTTCACCTGTATCATTCACAAAGCAGAACAACGTATAGTGAGCTTGACTTGGGGCTCTGAGATGTGTAGTGTATCGTGCAAAACCAAGACTGTAAGATATCAAAATCCTCTCATCTCGTGCACCATCTCTTGCATATAGTTAGTTGCCAAGTGAACCTCCAGACCTTACCAGTTCTTAGGGCACACATTATAACACTGAAGGCCTATGTATAAAATAGAGCTGATTATTGGTATAAAACCACTTAAAATTGCTTAACTAGAAAGATGGGGAAGATTACATCATGTAGTGCTTACAAGGAACCAGTGATTCCAAAATTAAGGACAAGAAAATGTAACAGGTGAGAGGCAGATAGGATATTTACACCAGAGCACTCTGACCCTTATTTCTTTCTCAAGAATCTTGATACTCCTTCTGAGTAAATAATTTTCTCTCCAGGGATAGAGATGAAAATATATCATTCTGGTTGCATTTCTTAAACTGAGTTCCTGAAAATTTAATTAAGATTCAAGACCACACTCTGTATATGGAGAGCTTATTATACAAATATAGAAACTACTACTAAGTGCAGCGTATTTAAGAAAATATTTCAAATTTAAAACATAACTCTTTCTGGGTTGGCTTTTTAGATTATTTTCCTTTGTTCAGTCACATGTGGATTTTGTCAATACAAAATACATGAGAAATATAGATATTTGAATTTAATATAGTACACAGGAAAGTTTATAATACTTCAAAGTAAGTATAAAATGCATCACAACAGAATACCCAGTGTTTTGGCTATTTTTACAAGATCTGAATTCCCTGAGAGTCCAAGTAATCCCAGACTTCCTGCTTCGTGCTCATCAGAACTTTAAGTCAGCCCACGTGTTCTCTACCCTTACGTTTTTAGAACTTCTGCATACACAGGTAAATATCTATCTAATAGATACAATAATGCATTATACACATTTATATCCTCTCAGGAAAGAAGATGCAGGCACCATTTTTATATGTGTATGCAGGTTTTAAGTAATCTTGCTTTTCCATTATCCACAAAATAAAAATTATAATTTAGAGAGCAATTAATGATAGGAGCAAAGATTACCGACTGTGGTGTGAGTTTTCCCAAAATACAGTGTACACAAAGGTAAATATAGTATGGCTGTGCGTAGACATACACCCTGTTTATATCCTGTGTGGCTAGTAAGCATTCAGCACCTGACCACTTTAAAAGTGATTTTAGGGAAGTAACGTAGTTCTCACTAAAGCAGTCTCATGGGGGAATAGATTTCTTTCTCAGCCCCTTTTAATAAGTGGTCAAATTAAAGAACAGAGTTTAAACAGTGTTATCTGCATTGTTGTCTATACTAAGATTTTAACTGATACACAGTCTTCCCAGAGTGAACCTGTATTTCACTCTATGATGGAGGAAGGTCATTGGTTAATAACAAAAAAACTGCCTTGGCCCTTTGATAGGACAGCAGCTTAGATAGGTGGAGTGGACAGAACAGAATGCTGGGAGACTTCTCATTACATGAGAATTTATGGATTGTTAAAGATGGAAAATATAATGATAGAAAGTGAAGTCCGTACACAGTCTCTGTATAAGGCTGTACTCAGAAGGAAATGAGAAGTAATCAATACCACAGTGGTAGATGCTATTTTATCAGTTTTAGTGAGAAAAGTGTGGAGTGTGACTGCTAGGTGGAAGAGTTGTGTGATTTTCAGAAAAAAGACAAAGTTATACTGGAACTGAAGAGTTTACTAGATAGATAAACAATGAAGCAAGGACACAGAAGCCATACAGTGAGAAAATGAACAAAGAGAAAATGAAGTGTATAAATACTACACGTGCAAAATCCAAGCAGTTTGATGGAACTATAATGTGAGGTCCATTGAGTGAATGGTTAAAGAGAAATTTCTATCATGCCAGGCACAATGACTTACTGTGGGAACCCCACCATTCCAGAGACTGAGGCAGGGAATTTGGGAATTTGATGGCAGCCTGTACTACATACCAAGACCACATCTCTTTTACTCTTTTTTTTCTTTTTTAAACTCAATGCTCTGATTCATAGAATTTTATGAATAACAATAAGAAAGTAGAAATTTAGTGGGCATACCATGATACTCTCACTAAGAAAGCATGCTCTATTAAAAGATGGGAACTATTAAGATATGGAAATGGCTGTGTGGTGGTGGAATATGCTCTTAATCTCAGCACTTAGAAAGAGAGGCAGTCTGATCTCTGTGAGTTCATGACCAGCCTGCTCTCTAAGATGTTATTTGATTTGATTTTATCTTCACATAAATATAAGTCATACTTGAAGGAATGATTTTTCTTTTTTTTTCTTTTTTTTTTTTTTTTGGTTTTTCGAGACAGGGTTTTTCTGTGGTTTTGGAGCCTGTCCTGGAACTATCTCTTGTAGACCAAGCTGGTCTCAAACTCAGAGATCCGCCTGCCTCTGCCTCCCAAGTGCTGGGATTAAAGGTATGCGCCACCACTGCCCGGCTGAAGGAATTATGTTTTAAGGCACGTATATGAATATTAGCCCTACTACATTCTGAGATGGGTGGAGAGAGAGTATCCACAGCAATAGGAAAGCATAGATAAGAGTTGGTGGGAGAGCAGATTTTCAAGGGGACATTGATAACACGTCAATGAAAAGCATGGAAAAAGAATTGAGTCACAAGTAATGATTTCCTTTTCTTTTATTTGGCTGATATCTTACTCCACAAGTGAGGCTGAACTCAAACCAATGGTAAGCTTCCTGCCTCAGCTTCATCAGGGCTGGGAATACAAGGGTACAGCACCTGTCCTAAGTCCTGAGTCACTCAGTATAATGTTCAGTACACGTTGGAAAATCACTTGATGTGGTAAGCAGAGAAAAAGGTTAGATATGAAACTCTGTGACGATAAATACTTGTTTGTAAACACTAATTTTATGGCTGAAGATGAAGATTCTGTCTCTGACTTAACTGAGGATCTTAAGTATTAAATTGAATAATTTCCCCCACCTGCAAGAATCCTTCTAATGACTTGCTCTTCTCTCTTCCAGGAGATGAGTGTCAATTGCTCCCTGTGGCTGGAGAACAGCTTGTCTGTCAAACGCTTTGCATTTGCTAAGTTCTCTGAAGTCCCTGGAGAGTGCTTCCTCCTGTTCACCCTCATCCTCCTCATGTTCTTGGTATCACTGACAGGCAATGCACTCATAGCCCTTGCCATCTTTACAAGTCCAGCCCTGCACACACCCATGTACTTTTTCCTGGCCTACTTGTCTCTCCTGGAGATTGGCTACACTTGCTCTGTCATAAACAAGATGCTGCAGAGTCTTGTGAGTGAGTCTCGAGGGATCTCTTGGGAGGTTTGTGCCACACAGATGTTTTTCTTCTCATTCTTTGGAATAACAGAGTGCTGTCTACTGGTAGCCATGGCTTTTGACCGCTGCATGGCCTTATGCTACCCACTGCAGTATGCAACCCGAATGAGCCATGGGGTATCTGCCCATTTGGCAATGGTTTCATGGGGAATGGGATGCATAGTAGGGTTGGGACAGACGAATTTTATTTTTTCTTTGGACTTCTGTGGGCCCTGTGAGATAGACCACTTCTTCTGTGACCTTCCACCCCTCCTGGCACTTGCCTGTGGAGATGCATCCCAAAACAAGGCTGCCGTCTTTGTGGCGGCAGTCCTCTGCATATCCAGCCCATTTTTTCTGATTATTTCTTCCTATGTCAGGATTCTGATTGCCGTGCTGCTGATGCCTTCACCTGAGGGACGCCATAAAGCTCTCTCTACCTCTTCCTCCCACCTACTTGTATTCACACTCTTCTATGGCTCAGCATCTATTTCCTACTTGAGGCCCAAGGCTAGTCACTCACCAGGAAGGACTAGCCAAATTCTTGGCCCTCTTCTATACAGCGGTGACATCCATGCTGAACCCCATCATCTATAGTTTACAGAACAAGAAAGTCAAGGCAGCCCTGAGGAGAACTTTGGGCCTGAGAAAAGTTCTGAGCAGGAATAGGTAACAACAGAACCACACAGAATTATTCACTAATAAACATGAATATAGAACCAGAGTAAACAAACAAATATTGATACATTTTCTGTCTGACTTATTGATCCGGGATGTCATTCTTATGTTGTGAATGAATATTGCTTTTATTGGTTGATGAATAAAGCTGTTTTGGCCTATAGCAGGGCAGAATGTACCAAGGCAGGAAATCCAAACAGGAAAAAGAAGGTGGAGTCTGGGAGACGCTGAAGGAAAAAGATGCCAGATTATTCCCAGTAAGGCCCAGCCACATGGTAATACACAGAATAGCAAAAACTGGTTAATTTAATTGTGGGAACTCGTCAGTAATATGCCTGAGACATTGGCAAAACAATTATAAGTAATATTAAACCTCTGCAAGTTCATCTGGGAACTGGCAAGCACGAGAGTAACCTCCAGTTCCAATTTATATTGAGTATCTTTGTAATTTTGAAAGTATCTCTTCATCCAGGGCTATGTTCTAATTACTAATTCTGAAATGATTTCAAATACTAAGGGATACAACTAAAGAGACCAATACAATAGAGAGCATTCTATTATGTTTTAGTTCAGGATGAAAATCTAAATTGCGATATCTCAGAAGTTTTGCAAATTCTAGTCCCTGATGCCCCCAAGACTTCTGCTTCCTATCCAGTTATATCACACACAAATCTTTGTTCTAAAGTAACTACATAATGGTCTTATATCAGTTCATGTCTTTATTTTATAATGTCACATGCTAAAAGTCTTTGAATTCTTTTGTAAATTGTAATTAACTAAAACAGTGTAAATATTACAATATGCTGAAATGTTAATTTGAAACTATTTGCTTTAAAATATTAAAGAAAACATTTATTTTCAAGTGTTTCCATGGAAGTTTTTTTAATGCTAAATGGTCAATATTTTGGAACTTGCAGGTCATTCAGGCCAGGGAAACCGCTCGGTTAACTGAATGTCTTTACCTCTCCCTCCATTCTTCCCAGTCCCATCTCCAGTCTCATCCCCAGTTCTGCAGCAGCACACCCACTGCAGTAGCCCCTCCTCTCTGAAACCCTACCCAAGAGACCATGAAGACCTTCTCCTACAATATTTCTTCACCCAATATTTCTTCATACTGATATCCCAGTACGTATCATCTGCAGGCATTCCCTGGGATTAGCAGGCCCTGCAGGCTATGGAAACAGGTAGGCCAATTGCAGATCTTAGTCTCTCCCTTCTCTCTTTCAAATCCAACTCCTTTTGACACCTCCAGCTCTATAACAGACGACTTGTATCAGCCTCATCTCCACCACACTAGGATAGGTTTTGAGCTACAAAATGCTCAAGATAATTCCAGCTTGGCTAGCTTTGATGGTGTGCTTTCTTACAACATTCTGGCCAGATCTTCAAGTAAGAACTTCAGAAAAACCCTACCAACTACTCAGAGACTATATGCAATTGTACCAGATAGTAATCTTGAAACTTAAGTTTCATTTTAGTTTTTAAAAGATCCCACAGAAATAATATTGCACCCATGACAGCTGGAAGTATTTCTAAAAGCTATTACGACTGAGTACATATTATATTTGTCTTTCTGGGTCTGGGTTACCTCACTCAATATGATTTTTTCTAGATCCATACATTTGTCTGATAATTTCAAGATGTCATTATTTTTTCTGTTGTGTGGTACTCCATTATGTAAACATACTACATTTTATTTATGCATTCTTCATTTGATGAGAATTTATAGTTTAAGGGTTTTTGCTATTACAAATAATGCTGATATGAACATAGTTGAGCATTACACCTGCTCTATACATACACACACAGAGACACACACATGTGATGGAGGAAGGTGTGAACAGTTTTCAGCTGCTTAGATTGAATTGATATTTATAGCACATCAGATTTAAGGAGAGAGAATGTGCTCATGATAAGCTTGTGAAGTTTACTGAGCAGAACTAAATTCTTCACCTTAAATCAGAAAGGATTCTCAAATTTTAAATGTATTTCATATCCAATTAGTCAAAATAACACTTTTTTATTAATTAATTTATTTAATTATTAAAGATTGCTGCCTCTTCCCCGCCACCACCTCCCATTCCCCCCCTCCCCCAATCAAGTCTTCCTCCCTCCTTAGCCCAAAGAGCAAGCAGGTTTCCCTGCCCTGTGGGAGGTCCAAGGACCACCCACCTCCATCCAGGTCTATTAAGGTGAGCATCCAAACTACCTGGGCTCCCACAAAGCCATTACATGCAATAGGATCAAGAACCCATTGCCATTGTTCTTCAGTTCTCAGTAGTCCTCATTGTCTGAAAATAACAAACTTTTAACATGCTTAATCATTACCAAACATTAACTGAATCAACAGTTACATTATTTGAATATTTGAGTTGAAGAAAATATTATGTTATTTATATGTATATGTAGGTGCATAGAAAAATATGTACACATATTCATGTTTATTTCAGCATAATTATTATTGTCTTAACGGTGATTTTTTAATATACAAAACAAACTGGATAAATAATAATTTTATAAAATATGATATGACCAATCTAAGAGGCTTTAAAGGAAATGAAGATTGATGACAGCTGGAGCATAAATTATTTCAATCCTTTTGTAACCTGGTTGGCAATCTTTATTAAAAATGAATATGCTCTAACATTTAGATAAGAAATTACATTCCTCCAACAGATGCTCTATCATACTACAAAAGCATTTGTTCAACTATGTTCATAGCAGCATTATTTGTAATAGCCAGAACCTGGAAACAACCTAGATGCCCTTCAATAGAAGAATAGATGAAGAAAGTGTGGAATATATACATATTAGAGTACTACTCAGCAGTAAAAAACAATGACATCGTGAATTTTGTATGCAAATGGATGGAAATAGAAAACACTATCCTGAGTAAGGTAACCCAGACCCAAAAAGAGGAACATGGTATGTACTCACTCATAATTGTTTTCTAGCCATAAATAAAGGACATTGACTCTATAATATGAGATCCTAGAGGGGCTAAATAAGATGAACCCAAAGAAAAACATAATTATCCTCCTGATATTGGAAGGAGACAAGATTGCCAGGCAAAAATTGGAAATTTGGGGGTGGGGTGGGGTCGGGGTAATGGGAAATGGGGAGAAAAAAGTGAGAAGGGGAGAAGGGGGAGAGCTTGGGGGAATGGGACAGTTGGGATGAAGGCAGGGTGGATATGGGAGTAGGGAAGTATATATCTTAATTAAGGGAGCCATTTTAGGGTTGGCGAGAGACTTGATTCTAGAGATATTCCCAGGTGTCCATGGAGATGTTCCCAGCTAGATCCTTGGGCGGCTGAGGAGAGGGAGCCTGAAACGACCCTGTCCTATAGCCATACTGATGAATATCTTGCATATCACCATAGAACCTTCGTCTGGCGATGGTTGGAGATAGAGACAGAGACCCACATTGGAGCAATGGACTGAGCTCCCAAGGTCCAAATGAGGAGCAGAAGGAGGGAGAACATGAGCAAGGAAGTCAGGACCACGAGGGGTGCACCCACCCACTGAGACGGTGGGGCTGATCTATTGGGAACTCACCAAGGCCAGCTGGATGATGGAGCATGTGATCAAACCAGACTCCCTGAGGTGGCTGACAAGGAGGACTGACTGAGAAGCCAAGGACAATGGCACTGGGTTTTGATCCTACTGCATGTAATGACTTTGTGGGAGCCTAGTCTGTTTGGATGCTCACCTTCCTAGTCCTGGATGGAACGGGGAGGACCTTGGACTTCCCACAGGGCAGGGAACCCTGACTGCTCTTTGGACTGGAGAGGGAGGGGAAGAGGAATGGGGGGAGCGGGAGGGAAATGGGAGGAGGGGAGAAGGTAGAAATTTTTAATGAAATAATAATAAAAAAGAAAAAATTACTTGTAAATATGGAAAAAAGAAATTACATTCCTAGATTTAGCAAAAAATAAAAATTATTCATTTGTTCATTGAAAGATATATACGAGAAAGTTCTTTCCACATCATGTGCCCCTAAATATAACCAAAAGTATAATTGCTGTTGTACATCTTCTTTTCATAGGTGGAATGATATGTGAAAAGCATAAATGTTAGACAACAGAAACCAGTCACAAATAATATTAATTACATGCTGCTTATTAACCTAATTTCAAAAGCAGGCAACTGTAAGGCACAGTTCATTAGTATCTCAGAGCATCCTTACTGGAAAGAGTCTCAAGGAGAACTGAGGGTCAGTCCAGCAGCTAGGGGGCATCTTCAAAATTAAATGTAACTTTAAATATAAAGTGTCTTCAGTGTGTATTACACAAAAGAAATAGATATTTTTTTAAAAAGTGAGATGAGACCAGTAGAAGAATCACATAGAATTTAATAGCTTTGTAATAATTTATGCTGCTATTTCTTGTATTTTCCCCCATGGCCAAAATTCTCATTTACTTGAATTCTGCTTAATTGCAACAGAGGGACTGACTCCCTAAGGTCAGAATTTCTAACACATTTGGTTCTAATGTCACTAGTCTACAAGGGTTAAAAGGCAGATTATAGGCAAATGTGACTTACAAAATAAGCAGAGTCAGATTTGTGGTGAGGGTTAGATACACCGAAGGTTCAGAGCTGCAAGGAACTACAGAAGCGAAAGGTGAAGCCAGCCTAAGAAGTGAGGTACCCAGAAACCCGAGACACATCTTCCATTAGGATGAGCGGTCAGTATTCTAAAACCGGTAACTTTACTTTTATTTCTTATATTTTTCAAAGTATTGCTTTGTGAACTGTAATGATAGTAAAAACATTTGTTTCACAGTTAGAGGCTATAAGCAATGCAGGAGAGAGGCACAACAGGGATTGGGAATTAAAATTACTACAGTCAATAAAAAAAATAATTTACAATAAATTAAACCAAAGTCATCTTTTTTTTTTTTTTTTTTTTTTTGATTTTCGAGACAGGGTTTCTCTGTAGCTTTTGGTTCCTGTCCTGTAACTAGCTCTTGTAGACCAGGCTGGACTTGAACTCACAGAGATCCGCCTGCCTCTGCCTCCCGAGTGCTGGGATTAAAGGCGTGCGCCTCCACCACCCGGCTAGTCATCTTAAACTTGACCATCATGGGTGATATTGAGATTGGATTACTAGTTTCATCCATCAGGATAGCCAAGTGAATGGCAGGAGAAGCTGTGCCAGGTAGTTATGCTAAAGCATGAACTGACATTGTCCTCAAAACCAAAGGAGATTTCATAAGAAACCAACTTATAGGTTTGAGAAATGATTTAAATAATCAAGAATCTGGATTCCTCTTTACCACATAGTCATAATTCTATATGTATTAGCTATAATCTGCAAAGAATGGCCACTGAGGGTTAGGGAGTCTACATTTTTTATTTGCACTGCTTACCCACAATGAACCTTGCAAATGCTCAATGAGTTTATTATCACTCTAGTTAGCTTGCAAAAAGAAAAACAATGAAAAGACAGGTTATTAGGAGCCTTCTACCCATGGCAATCTGATCATGCACCCTACACATAAACTCCTTTTCTGCTTAAAACTGAAAGGCTACATTTTTTTATGAATGTAAGCATGAGAACATTTTTTGAATAATTGTTGTCAACTATTTGTTTAAAATAGCTATAAATATTATTTTCTAAGTAAACCTCTAAACATATCTACTCTGTCTTATAAACTTTCTCAGAATAATAAAGGCTATTTGGCAAATTTTCTCAGGAAACACCATTTCATTTAGAAATTTTAAAAATTTCTTTTAGCTGTGTTTTCCTTAAAATTAGTAATGAATCATATACTTTAAAAATGTAGAAGTCATGCTGTTCAAGATGAAATGCCACCATGAGTGAAATCCAATTTTGTGGTTTGTTACACTTTAAATACCATTTCCAGATGTTCTCTATTGTCCAAAGACCATCCATGAAGGCTAAAAGTCTTACACCTTTCTTTTCGTAAAATATTAATTCTCATGTTTATCTCAGTTAAATCCAAAAGGAATGCTTATTGGTACATGCAAAAGAACAATCTGTTTATTACTATGATCTGGTAACTCAAATTATACTTAGGATGTTTATCTCCTCAATTTATCAAATGGTTCTGCTTATATCCATTATGAAATTCATGAACCGCAAGGAAACTGGTGACCAAAACATTCTTTGCCATTGTGGGTTAGTAATCAACCTGAAATTTTTCATGTCATGAAATTTTTTTTGTTCCATATCTACTCTCTTACATCCAATCACTGAATTTCTATGACATCTTCCCTAGCCAGTAATTCCACCATGAGGGCTATAAAGTGACTGAGATGAAATGCATGGATGTTTTCTCTGTTCCAAACAACAGCTCCTGATGTCTTCATTGAGGGCTCTGACAGGAAATAATTGAAACCATAATGTCAAGTATGACAAATATCAGGAAGAGGAACTACAATGTTCCTTGGAGGGGAACTATATTTAGCCACATCTATTGTAATTGGTTAGTAGAAAACAAAGCACAATCACTAAATGAAACATGGAAAGCCGGGTGGTGGCGGCGCACGCCTTTAATCCCAGCACTCGGGAGGCAGAGGCAGGCGAATCTCTGTGAGTTCGCGGCCAGCCTGGTCTACAAGAGCTAGTTCCAGGACAGGAACCAGAAAGCTACGGAGAAACCCTGTCTCGAAAATCCAAATAAATAAATAAATAAATAAATAAATAAAATAAAAAAGAAATATGGAAAAAAGTAATACAATTGTAAAATAAAATTGTTAATTCTATGAAAGGCAAAGAACACATTTTTTATTTTTGTGTTTTTTTCATGATTTCAATTAAATATATCTCAAAAAAGTGAGAAAATATTTCACCTTTTATATTGTGTCTGCTTCATATAATGAGTTATTCCGAGATAACTATTTTTGTTGGCTGGACAAACAGCATGTAAGATCTGGCAGAACCAGAGCTGAACAAAAGTTACTGGGATGCTGGAGAGGTACAGAAGGAATTGCATAGATAATTAGCAAAGAATAAGACATTTCAGTGAAACAAGAGAGATAAGAACAAGAAATCTATCATACAAAGGGGTGACTATAGGTAAAATGATACCTTCTATTATTGAAAAATGCTAACAGAGCTGAGGTAAAGTGTTTTCAACAATAATTATTAGGATTTATTATCACATGAATAATTCACTATATTTAGTCATATTTCTCAAATTTCTCAAATTATTTATAGACAGCATGTACAACTTTGTCAAAAATAAGATGGTGATAAAAACAAATTCATATAAAACTGTCAAAAATTCTATAGTAAGTGAAGGAATAGAATTATACATATCTTTATTTTGGGATTAAAACTATTCTTAAATTACATTAAACATTATCTCTAAAGTGGTTACAAAACCTTTTTACCAAGAGTCGTGATAATGTTTGGTATCTTAACAATAATATTACACTTATATAACCTTGTACTTCAACTGTGTAATTTGAGTAATTTGTTCTCATTTAAACCAAGTGTTTATTTTACAGAAAGGAGCATGAAATATACAAAGTACACATACGTGCAATCAATTTGCATATGTACATAGCCATATTTTTGGTGGCTGTCACAACACAAACAAGTACCAGATAATTTTTAAAAATATTCTTCACAACTTTTCCCATTCTGTTGCATAAAGCTGAATATATAAACAATCATTCTAGCTTCAGGAAGATTACATGAATATAATGCAAAATTTTAAGAAATCATGTGAGAATTTTCCTCATGTAGGAAGTATGACTAAATTGGAAAAAAATGAGATCATCTCTGGAAACTGACTTTTATAGTTTGTGTTATTTGACTGTTGGTGTATGTGTGTGTGTATGTTTCTTTTTCCTTTTTTTGTTTTTTGTTTGTTTGTTTTTGAGACAGGTTTCTTGGTAGCTTTGGAGCCTGTTCTGGAATTCGCTCTTGTAGAACAGAATGGCCTTGAACTCATGGAGATCTGCCTGCCTTTGCCTTCCAAGGGAAGTGCTGGGATTAAAGGCATGTGCCACCACTGCCCCGCTGTGTGTATGTTTCTTTACATAAACAAAAAAGGACACATTTTATACCATCAGTCTCAGTGATGTTAACTCCTCATTATTCTGTGGCTAAACATCTTTGTATATTAATTTTACATGCACATTATACTGCATTTTAGAGGTTTTATCCTTGTTGTCTTAATTATATTAAGCAGAAAGAAGATTCTACAAAAAAAAAACAGAAAAGAAAAGAAAAAGAAGTATATTTGTCACCACCAACTGACTGCTTTTCATGGGTAGCAATTTCAAACTTCTATTATACAAAAGTATTAAGAACCTGCAGGAATGTGCCTTACTCTCTCTGAGGCATGAATGGGGTTGGGGGAAAGGTGGAGGGAATGGGAGGAGGGGAGGAAGGGGGTATTGGTACATGAAATGAAAAAAAAAAGGATAGTTTGTTCTCTTTTAAAAAATAAATAAAAGAACCTACAGGAAGGCAAGTTCAATTGAAAAAAATTATGTTCAAAAATATTTTGAGTAAATTACAAACTTAATGAAGCTTCAGTGAGGTTTTCACTTTCTTCTGTGTTAATAGATACAACACCTGATAACAAGTATCATATAATACATCTTTATTATATTTGCCTTTTATTTCTTTATTTTTGTTCGGTATTTAGGTAGCTTGCGGGAGCAATGGAGAGACACAGAGCCTCACTCTGCAATCCGTGCTGGCCTTTCTTTCACATAAATCCTCTTGCTTCAGCCTTTCAAGTGTTGGGGTTACCAGTGTGAGTCACCATGCCTGGTTCTAATTTGACTTTCTAAAACTCTTTACTTGTAAAAATGTGGGTATAAGAACGGATGACAGACTATACATGCACAGCTGTTAATACTATTTTTCTTATTGCAGAAATAAAATGAAGTTATTCATGGTTTTGTTTCAGCATCCCCTATCCAGTCTCTTTACTACATGAAACATTAAGGATAACCAGGACGGCAAAGCTCTATTATTGATATTTTTCAGTATGGAATTCCAGCAATGAGAAGGCTCAATAGCACCCCTCATCACACCAGCGGCTTTGTTCTGGTAGGCTTTTCTGAATGGCCCCGACTGGAGATGGCTCTCCTTGTCGTCGTCTCCATCTTCTATATATTGACCCTCTTTGGTAATTCAGCTATTATCATTTTGTCTCGCCTTGATCCTAAACCCCATACCCCCATGTATTTCTTCCTGGCCAACCTTTCCTGTTTAGATCTCTGCTATACTACTTCTACTGTCCCCCAGATGCTGATAAATATACAGAGCCATAAGAGAAGCATCAGCTATGAGGGATGCATAGCACAACTGTTCATCTTCCTCATGTGTCCTTCTCTCCATCATGGCTTGTGATCGCTATGTGGCCATCTGCCAGCCTCGGCGTCACACAGTTGTCATGCACTCTCAGCTGTTGGCAGCAGTAGCCTGGGTAACTGGTTTCAGCAACTCCTTGGTGCAGACAGTCCTGACTTCTTTGTTGCCTCGTTGTGGGAAATACCAGATAGAGAATTTCTTCTGTGAGGTACCTGCCATGCTTCAGTTATCATGCGTTGACACCTGGGTCAATGAGATAGAGATGTATGCTGCTGTGGTTGTCATAAAAGTTATCCCACTTGGGTTAATTCTTTTCTCTTATGTCAATATTGTCAGAGCAGTCATAAGGATACAGTCTTCTGAAGGTCGGAAGAAGGCTTTTCACACTTGTGGGTCCCATCTTTTGGTGGTCGTAATGTGCTATGGCTCTGCCATCAGTGGATATGCATACATGGCACCTAACAGCAGCTCAGCAAAACTGAAGGGCAAGCTTTTGGCACTCTTCTATGGACTCATGACCCCAATGCTTAACCCTCTTATCTATACCTTGAGGAACAAGGATGTCAAGGCAGCAGTGAAGAAGATACTTGGAAGAGGACAAGAGCAAGGATAGAATTCAGCTTAGGTGAAAACAGGTCCTATTGAAATCCAGTCCTTGGTTCCAGAGCAGACTTGCTAACAGCCATTATTCTTCTAATCAGAAAAACTATCCTGATTGTGACTACTTATTATTGTTTATATGAAATAGTCAATTAGTTCAAAAAAACAAAAAAATGATTAAGTAAATATTAAATTTTATTAGAAATGTTGTGTGGAAAATGAATAGAGGTAGCAACTTTTTAAAAGTGTAAAAACACATCTACATGAAATTTAGTCATTTTGTGCCATACACAAACAAAATGAAATATAATTTCCTACCTTCAATATTTTGCATGTTATAAAGATAAAGATAAAGTTTTATATCTAATCTTCCTTTAATCAGTATTTTGAGTTACCTTCCTGATAAATGAGTGGCTGTGGTAATGATCTGCACTGCTGTGGAAGACAGTAATAAGAAGAGGGCCCCATAAAATCCTTCTGACTGTGTTACTTTCCTCAGTCTTCCTCACAATGTATTTTTTATCTCATATTGCATTGTGTAATAGATTTGTTTCCATTGTGATTTCTCTGCATGTAAGGAACAGAGCATAACAGATTTTTTTGGTTCCAGTTTTTGATAGTATACAGAAATTATCTATCATGCTAGGGAATTACCATTACACTATTTGTTATTCAATAATATTGTGGTTTTTTATTAACTTAAGTCATTATCTTGCTTCCAATTTTTGAAGAAAGGATTTCATTTATTTTATGATGAACTTCTGAAAATTGTTATTATTTTTCATATAATATATTTTGACCATATTCTTTGCCTTCCCCCAACTCCTTTATCATCTCTAACTCCCTACCCACCCAACTTCATGGATTTTTTTCCTCTCAAAAAGAAAAAGAAAAGAGAAGCAACAAAAAACAAAAAGAATGAAAATCTAATAGAAAAAGTCAGTAAGACAAAAACAAAACAAAACAAAAGGTACACACACACACACACACACACCATCAGCATGGAGTTTGTCTTGTGTTAAGTAACTTCTCCTAAGCATGAAGCCTGCCATACTCCTCTTCTCAGTGCTGAATTTTTTTCTAGTTTGAACCTTTGAAGGTCTTGTGCACGTTGTCATAGTCTTTCTGTCTGTCAGTCTTTCCTATTTGTAGTCCCTTGATTTTCTTCAGTTGTTTTATTGTTCTAGGTAAGAATTTAAGTCCTATATTGGATAGGTATGGAAATAGTAGACAATCTTGTCTTGTTTCATAGGAAATGTTTTGAGTTTCTCTCCATTTAGGTTGATGTTGGCTATGGGTTTACTATAAATTGTCTTTATTGTATTGAAGCATATCCCTTGTATCCCTAAGCTCTCTAGGACTTTTACCAAGAAAGGATGTTGGATTTTGTCAAAGGCCTTTTCAGCATCCAATGAGATGATTACATGGTTTTTGTCTTTTAGTCTGTTTATGTGGTGGATTATGTCTATTGATTTCTGCATGCTGAATCATGTTTGCATCACTGGGATGAAGCCAACTTGATTATATTGGATAAGCCTTTAATATGTTTTTTAATGTTATTTATTTTTCTCAGATCTCTCATGGTGTTGATGACTATGCTGATTGATTATAGCTTTGTCAGTTTAAGAGCAGCAAGCATACCAGCTCCTCCTACAAGGCTGCAGATGTCTTCTCAGTTCTCTTCATTAGTAAAAATCAGGCCGCTGGCCTCAATGGAGAGCTACTTCTAGGTCTCTAGCTGACAAAGGCACAGTTTACCTTGCTACCAGACTCTAAAAAGAGAATAATCTCAAAAAACAGGATGCAAAGTAACTTTTTGCTATTCCTTTGTGAGATATTTTGTTCATAGATTTGTTGGCTATTTATAGCTGTGGCAATGAGAACATTTTCTGTAGATTTAAATGCAGTATTTCCTACATAAGAGTTTTCTTGCTTTTTACCCCACTTACGCCCTCTTTTTTATTACTCTTTAAGCTATTCCCAAATAACTCTTTTTGTGGATCATTTGTAGTGTCTATGAACTGACATTACTACTTATGTGAACATACTCTCGCAGAGAATAGTACAATTGATGGCAAACGAGTGATCCACTATCACCATCCACCCATCTACACCCATCAACAGGATCTAGCATCCACCTGCAAACTATAGTGGCACAAACAGCAGCGCAAATGTTATGAGAGTATCCAACCACTTTTTAAAATTGGATTATGGAATCACACCTAAAGGAACATAGAAATAAAATGACTCCCAATGGCAAATATAAAGAAAGAAAGGAAGAAAATTCCACCCACCAAGTACCTGTCTTCTACAGAAATTTTTATGTAGTCTGTCAACAGGCAATTGTCTCTATGTAAATTTGACTATTAGAACAAAAAATGAATGATATGACCCTAAGGCCTTCTGGTTTGTGTGTGGTGGGTGGGGGATGGAGCAAGGTTACTCTCTTGTCTGTGCAGAAGTCACACTGCTGAAGTGTTTTGGGAAGGAATTCCATTTTGAAGGGAAAAGTCATGGCTTCACAAGGTTTTTACAGATATGACAGTGATTTTTCTAAAATCGGGTTGCTCCATGTGGACATGAACGTATACACTTCCAGAGGATCTGCCTGTTGGTCTGTCATCTGTACATTCACTGTATATTGTGGACTCCGACAGACAATTCCAGCTCTAGGGAATCCAATAGTTCTCTTAATTCCTTGGTATCTGTATGCTTTGTGCACAAAGACACATGCATTAATAAAGTATGATAAATATTTTAAATTGTTTTATCAAAAACTAGAGAAAGTCATAAGCAAAGCCACTGAAAATGTCAAGTATTTGTGACTGAGCCCTCCATTTTGGTCTGCTGATCTATCATGCTTTCTGAATGCTGAATACTTCACACTGGCTCGATTCCTACATCTTTATAGTAATTTTAAATCAGAAATCAAGGTGTTGTAATTTTATTTGAAAACTGTTTATCTATTGAGATCTTGGTCCATTACCTTCCCTTTGATTTTACTTAATAATGTTGGCTGTGTAGCAATGTCTGGCTTCTTGGAATCAGACAGAAGCAGTGAACAGTGGGTAAACTCTATTGTAAATGTAATAAAAATACCCACAAGTTAACAATCTAACTTTAAACAGGACAGTTCCACAAAAAATTACTTCAATCAATTTCAGTAATCAAGCTTAATTTTTAATGTTGTTAATGGGTTGTTTAATTTGATATTTGAGAGTTAATAAGACAAATTAAAGATAATTGGGGTGACTTTTAAATTTAGATTTAATGGCTTTAAGAAATACATTTTCTTCTTATTTTGTCCAATTTGAAATTTTATAAGTTCTTTTACCTCTGCTTAGACTAGTTAAAGAAAACCAAAAGAACATGCATTTTACATTATTTAAACATTTAAAGAATTTTACAAACTAACTAGAGAAGGCTGAATCTGAGAACCGAGGAATTCATAATCATTTTTTAGTTCTACAAATTTCTTGTCTTGTTTTGCCTGGAAGGGACTGGATTTCTAAGATCATGTTATTTAATAAAATCACCTAATATTCTGAATACAGTAATCACAGTTCAGAAATTATCATCTAATGTACATAACTTGATATGTAAAATTAATTTTTTTGTGAAAATCTCATTTAGCAAAAACACAGGATGAAAAAACCTCCACTAGGAGACCCACTGGAGCAGACCATTGAGGGAAAACAAAAACACGGGTGTATGGCTTAGACTAGGGCATTACCAGGAGACCTTGGTCCAAGGATATAGAAACTATGTCTCACAGGGTTTGCATGAACACACTACTAAAGAATGCCTCAAAGACTTTTAGCTAGCATTAAACACACTTTAGACAAAAGAGATCAATCAATAGAAATCTTTAATAATATAGAGCCAGAATTCTTAATTTAAAAAGTGACTATAAAAAGAGAAAATTGATTGCAGGAGTCTTGACAACAGCAACTGTTTTCAGTTTATTAGATAATGTGATTATCAGCATAGGACATCTCTGTGTACAATAATTAGGGGAGCGGTTTTATTGCTGGTAGCTCTCCAGAGAGGCCTGTGAGTTTGGTTATGGATAATCTGTGTCAGGGTGATCCTGGGTATTGCCTCTGGATAAGCACCTCCATATCACTGAAAACAGATCCATATCTCTACTTCGCAAGAATTTTCTCTCTGGGGCTGTTATCTTTTCTCACTAGCCTTTTCAAAGCTCCCTTCACATCTTTGTTTCTTAAAGTGTAAATGAGGGGGTTTAGAGTAGGAATAACCACAGTGTACAAAAGGGTGATGAATTTCCCCTGACTATGTGCATACGAACTATTAGGCTGGATATAGACAGCAGTGATTGTGCCATAAAATAGCACTACTACCAGCAGGTGCGATCCACAGGTTCCAAGAGCTTTACCCCAGGTTAGAGCTGACTTTAACCTCATCAGTACTTGGGCAATGTACCCATATGATACCAAGATGAGTGCCAGGGGAAGGAGGAGTAGCACCAAGGAAGCCATGAATAGCTGCACTTCGTTGCTACACAGGCCAGCTTGATCATGGCAGGAACTTCACAGATGAAGTGATAAATCCTGTGGTTCCCACAGCGAGGCAGGTGGAGGGTGATGGTGCCCTGAATCAGCGTGTTGCCCACTCCACTCAGCCATGCTATTCCTGCAAGAGCCTGGCAGAGCCGTGGGTGCATAACTGTGGCATAATGGAGTGGCCGGCAAACAGCAGCATAGCGATCAAATGCCATAACTGCGAGGAGGACACACTCAGTGGACCCCGGAGCCAGAGACACATAGAGTTGAATAGCACAACCTGTGGGAGTAATTGTCTTGGCTGGACCATGGAGGTTCCATAGCAGCTGAGGAACAATGCTGGTGGAAAAGCAGATATCAACAAAAGAGAGGTTGGTAAGAAAGTAGTACATGGGTGTTTGGAGCACGGAATCCAAACAGGAGACAAGGATGATGGCTGTGTTGCCTACCAGTGTCAGGAGGTAAGAGATTAGCACCACCACAAAGAGGATCTTTCCAAGTTGTGGCTGATCAGAGAAGCCCACCAGGATGAAATTGCCACCTGAGCTCTCGTTAACTGTCATCACTCTACCTATACAAAGGAGGGCGGCAAACACAGAAGCGCAGGTTAGATAAAACGGAAATGGAAAGGGATCAGAAATCCGCTAGAAGAACATGGATCCTAAAGACGGAAGATAGGATATGTTCTATATAGGAGACAGGTAGGAAAATGAGGGAGAGAAAGAGAGAGAGAGAGAGAGAGAGAGAGAGAGAGAGAGAGAGAGAGAGATTGAGATTCATGTTTCAATGGAAAGTCAAAGAATAAAGAGTTTACTGAGAATGAGAACTGTTAAAGGCACAGAGCTACACAAAGAACTACAAACAAGTAAGGGATAAGAGTAGGAGAAAGAGTCTTACCCAGGGAAAAGTGCACCAATTCATTAACCAATCCCAAGTGGTCAGTCCTGAAAACACATACAAGTAACATCTTACAGTTTGAGCGGGACATATGCATATATAGATATTCCTAATGCATGTGTGCATGTAAAAATTATTGGAAAAGGCCATAAGTTTGAAAGAGAGCAAGGAGAGGGTTTGGAGGAAGAAAAACGAAGGGAGAAATGACATAATTATCAATCTCAAAAATAAAAGGAAAATGCTTTAAAAAGTTCAGAGCTAAAAAAACAGACCTTGTGAAAATTACTCAACAATCGATTGCTCAGTTTTTCCGAATTGTCTCATTTATTCTTTTAAGAAATTTACCCTCTTTTCTTCAAAAGCACTTATAAAATTACCCATGAAAGGTAGAAAGAGAGCTGTCAAATATATAAACAGGTTTTTGGTAGGTATCCCACTGTGACAGTAGGAAAAGTAACAAAGAAGCATTTGGAAAGAAAAAGTAAAAGGAAATGATACTGCACATCTCTTCCTGAAATGGGTATTTGTAAAATGCTGAGAAAAAAATTATACAACCATAGTGATTTAATGGTTTGTTAGACATAATGCATGGGTTAGTTGTCTGCCAGTATTTTTCTTATAATATGAAAGCAGGCAGTCTTGAGTAGTTTAGCAGTCAATATAGAACGCTCTTGTTAGTTTTGAATAATTTTAGAGCCTTGAAAAATAATTTTACACTTGTGAGTTTTATTTTTATGTTACGGTAACTAAGACTTAATTAGCCACCTTTGAACTTGTGTTTTATAACCTATTTTCCTTGTTATTGTAACTTCATAGTATAAAACAATAGAGAATATAAGCTCAATTGATTTATTGCTTTATTTAGATTTCCAAAACATTTCTTTGTGTACATACATTGTACACAGTACTGTGCTACATAATGTCATTTTCATACACGTGTATATTGTATATTAAGAGAAACCCCTTATTTTCCCATTTCATTTAATTTTATCAAAGACTTTATATGAATATATTAGATAGGAAGCCTTATAGGTGACCACTTATCTTTTGACTGTAATGCTTCATTATCATATTTCATAAAAATAATGTAAAATAGGATATTACTTAAAGTAAAATTAGTATTTATAAAAATGCCAGTTTCCCATACTATCATTTAATCAAGTTCTGCACAATTTCACCCTCCTTTCTCTTTTCAGAATGATACCTAATATAACAATGTTACTTCTCACTTAATCAAGTTTTAATTCCTTTATTCATTCAGTGTCTCCTAAGATTACTTTAGTCATGCTTATCAACTTCTACCTACCTGTAAGGGTCAATTTCCTGGGCATCCTTTTTGAAATCCTGAGGGGCTTTGTTTATAACCATGCAAATTTACACATGTGTCTATTTCAAAGAGCAGGGGGAAGGAAATGCTAAATGTGCAGAAATGCTTCTTTTAAATATCTAAAACAAACAAATATATTTAAACAATAGAATAGATGTTAACACACTTTTAGTAAGTTGCTGTCTTAACCATCTTATAAAATTGCTACTCTCCCATTTTTCCTCTCTTAACTAAGAAATGTTGTTTAAAAATTAATCAGATAAAGGGTGTGATAAAATAGTATGTTTCTTAAATTATCTAATTCAAATTTAACATCGATGTTTATATTCATTTATCTGTTATTATTCATATTTAATGAAAAAGCTAAGTATTTTTCCCTAACTGTATGCACTTCACATTGATCATTCAAGGTACTTGACTGTCCTTAGGAATTGTGTGAAACAATAATTTTGAAACCATATTTTAACATTATAATGCTATAAAATAAGTTTTTCCAGAAATGTTAGTGTTTTTGTAAAGGTACCTGCTATATATTGTATTTTCAAGCTTCTTTACTGATATAGCCATGATTTCTTAATGGATTGATGTAACTCAGTCTTGTTGAGGAAATAAAAGACATGAACATCTTAATTTACTTCTGTTTTAAATGTAAGTATTTAATATAAAAGCAATGCTTTTAGTTCTCTATAATTTTTCAGAAAATACAGTGATTCATAATCAAGGAAACACGAATAGTTGTCATGTATACACAAAAAACAGAGAGGCATAAACTGTCTCCTCAGCAGCACATGTATGTCCAACACTATTGCCATGTTATGAAGGAGTTCATATTTTAAAGAATCTAAGTCATAAGGAAATTCTGTCAAATGGAGAAATTATCTTTCTTTGTTATGCTATCTTTGCTTTTTCTATTTCTGAACATATGTTCTACAAACTTAAGGTAACTGTAAAATATAAATTATTTAAGTCTAAGTTTATAGTGAAATTTAATTTACTATGTTATTAAAAAATTTTTAAACTGCTCAGAATTCCAAAATACATATAAATAATTAGCCGAGCCACTTAAAGAAGACTGACTTGGCAGTTGATGAAAACATTACTTTCTTAGCTACAGTTTGTATAATGGTGAGACGAGGAGATGAAGAACAGGTGGTTATTATTTCCTCACCTCTGAAAGTTTTGTCCCTTCATCCTTCCAATTACATTCATAGGCTGAAAAGATGTTGCTTTTCATAAACACAAGACTCTGAAAATGAATCTTTGAATCCAAGCCCAAATATCAGATGTGAGTGCTTTGGCCAGAGCCAGGGGATGTTGAAGTGTATCACTGCAGCAGGAAATGATGCCAGCCCAAACTGGGATCTGGGGATCCCTATATTCCTAAAAGGGCAATTATCATCTGACACAAGAGTGACCAAGAACAAAATCTTCTGGGATACTGTATTGTAGTCACTGCTTCTTCACAGGTAAGTCTTTAATATGAGATGTTTCCAGGCTGTCAAGTCACATGCTGGACTTAGATTGTGAAGAAAGTGAGAATAGATTTCTTACTCTGAGCAAGTCTCAAGATTAGATAACTAATTCTCATGGAATCATCCTTTATTGACATGATTAGTAGTCTCTGTATAATCAGAACATAAAGCTTCGAATAAATATGACATGGCAACCATTGTCCTAGGAATGAATTTTAATATGTGGATTCTGTTGAGGAGAAACATGAGTAGTTATTTTGACAGTTTTATCCATATTCTTTAATTTTATAAAAAGGTTCTGTTTTCTCACATATAAACTTCTTAAAAATTCACAAAGTTCATTGGAACTTCATTCAAAAACATAAAGCAAAGCACATGCACTATAGTTGCTTGAGCCTACTTTGTTCCAAATCATTTGCCTGCAACCATTTCATTGAGTGATCTTGAGTAATACATCTTAAGAACTTATATAAAACAGATAGTAAGACAAGTGTAGAGAGACGTCATCACAGAAACCTGCATTTAAAAATGGAGAGGGGACTCCCTGGGCTCCCTGCAGGGGCTCTACACCCTGCATACTGCCTCTCTCTTCTTGTCCCACCCAGCTTGCATCCAGAACCCTTCTTCCTTCTGCCCCCTTTCCTCTTTGGGCACATAATACCATCCAGCTCAGTCTGTCTGGCGCTGGGGGCAAATCCTCAGGGCAAGGAGGCAGGCGAGATTTCCTTTGGTTCACTGGCCTGCCTGCACCAAGCAAGGTAAGGGCTTTGTTTACAAACTACCCAACCTGCATGGAGTTCTGATCTAGGCACCAGGAGAGACAGCAGCCGGGTGAGTTTGTGACCAGCGGCGGCAGAAGCAGCCCTGGACAGGGAACTCTGAAGTTCCTCATCCCCCACCCTATACTCCCTGGGCTCCCTGCAGGGGCTCTACACCCCGCATACTGCCTCTCTCTTCTTGTCCCACCCAGTTTGCATCCAGAACCCTTCTTCCTTCTGCCCCCTTTCCTCTTTGGGCACATAACACCATCCAGCTCAGTCTGTCTGGCGCTGGGGGCAAATCCTCAGGGCAAGTAGGCAGGCAAGACTTCCTTTGGTTCACTGGCCTGCCTGCACCAAGCAAGGTAAGGGCTTTGTTTACAAACTACCCAACCTGCACGGAGTTCTGATCTAGGCACCAGGAGAGACAGCAGCCGGGTGAGTTTGTGACCAGCGGGTGAGTTTGTGACCAGCGGCGGAGGAAGCAGCCCTGGACAGGGAACTCTGAAGTTCCTCATCCCCCACCCTATACTCCCTGGGCTCCCTGCAGGGGCTCTACACCCTGCATACTGCCTCTCTCTTCTTGTCCCACCCAGCTTGCATCCAGAACCCTTCTTCCTTCTGCCCCCTTTCCTCTTTGGGCCCATAACACCATCCAGCTCAGTCTGTCTGGCGCTGGGGGCAAATCCTCAGGGCAAGTAGGCAGGCGAGACTTCCTTTGTCTCACTGGCCTGCCTGCAACAAGAAGGTAAGGGCTTTGTTTACAAACTACCCAACCTGCAGGTGTTGTGCTTTGATGTCCCTTTAAGGGACAAGCCACGCCCACTCTGACCTGCCCACGCCATCTGACCTCTGACCTGCCCGCGCCATCTTGTCTCTCCTTCTGTTTCTTCAGCGTGGCAGCGCTCTCTCTGGCTCTTTTCCCTCTCTCTCTGTCTCTTTCCTTCTCTCTCTCTCTCTCTCTCTCTCTCTCTCTCTCTCTCTCTCTCCCCCTCCTTCCCTTTCTCCCCTTTTAATAAATTCTTTTATGGCTACTTTCTGTGTCCATGGGTCTGCTCTCAACCGCCGCACATTGGGAACTCTGCGGGACCCACCGGAGCTTGCTGCTCCGTGAGCCTGCCGGGTGCCACCACAGGCCGCACGGTGCGTGCCCTCCAGTTGGTGGGAAACTGTCGCCGCTTATTGCTGGCTCCGCCAGCCCACCTCGGGAAATGTTTTAAGAATAAGATTGGTGCCACGTGACTCCCGAACCAGGTTCTTTTCCACTTCGCCAGCTTCCCTACTTGCTTCAATCGGCGCTTCTTTTGGTGAGTGTCTCCCTTTCTGCCACGGTTGCTTTCGTTCTGCTGCGGTTGCTTTCCTTTGTCAGAGCCCTGTTTGGATCGGGTCCCAGGGGCCGGTCCGCCCACGTTAGCACCGCACACTTCCCTTGCAGTGCATTCGACTGGGGACCGGGTCCTCAGCGTATTTATCTTTTCTTTCCATTTCCTTTCTTTCCTTTCTTCTCTTCTCTCGACGGTTACAGTTAAGCGTCGCTCGGAGCGGCGCCCCCAGCCTTCCTGGTTTCTGGGTCGCCAGGATCCAGCTAGGCCATAGCACCCCACCCGTGGACAAAGGACGCTTTTCCACGCGGTCCTGGGTGTTCGTCCTGAGGGTTTTCACGATTTTGGCTCTGGATAGCAACCGGCTTCCCAGCTTTTTCAATTCCAGCCGTGGCATGGTGCAGTTTTTTTTTCAGTTCCAACCTCATGGTGGTCGCCATCTTGGCTGGGAGCCAGGCCATGTGATCACACTCTCCTGGTTTTACCCTGCCTCTTCACCTGGTTCTCACTAAACTCTTCGTGTTAACTTGGTTAAATATGTTTTGAGTAATGATCAAATGCCTTTAATAGGGCCCATTAGAGGCGTCCACATTGCCCAATTCCTGTTCACTCTTTCTATATATAATAATTGTTTATTACATCTCATTTCAGACTACAAAACATGAGTCCCATATTTTAAACTGGTATGTACCTTTAAGTCTCTTAAGCTGTTCTCTACCATTGTCGGTTCTGCCACTAACCTTATATTACAAACAGTTCTTTGCCCTCAACTGCTCAGAGATCTAGGGAATGTGATATTTAAATATTTAATTATTAAAAAAAAAAACTTAATAACAAAAAGAGACAGGTTGGCTCCTAGCAGCAGCTCTCTGCTCCCTCCAAAGAAGACAGAAGACAGACAGACACAGAACAACGTCCTTCTGCATTTCGCTTCAACTGCAGAGCGCTGACCATTGGGCAAACCTGCCTTTCGTCTAAAGTAAAGATCTCCAGACGTGGACGAAATCGCTGGAATCGACAGCCTAGCTGCTCAGGTCAAGGTAGGCCTGTCTTCCTACAGATTTCTTAGCCCACAGGGTCTTCTGGAGCCTGCGCTAAACAGAAAAGGTCAAATACAACCTTCAGCGACCACGGAGGACCCAAAAAGAGTAGCTCTGGGTGCCAATCAAGTAAGCTCTCTGTCATTTTTTAATCAGTAACTCAAGTAAAATCTTATCCTTCTCAAAAATCTCTGACAGTTTGACAGCTGAGAGGTTTCGTCAGGTTGAGGTTTTGCGAGATGACCTCACCAAAAGGGAGCCAAATTAAAAAATCCATATTAAACAGGTCAGATACCCCCTCAATTCCCTGGTCCTAAAATTATTTTTTCCTTAATTTAACTTTGTTTTTGTTCTGCCAATACCTTAGGGACACCAGACAATTTTCATGCCACAAACACCAGTCAAAGGCAAATGATTCATGCACCCCGGACTTCCACACGGGCCAGAGTTCCGGCTTTAGGTGCCGGCCGAGACTCTGAGCTCCCTCCCGGGGCAGGATCAGGACCCGAGGACCTTCTCTACACGACCCACGTGTTCCATCTGCCTGGACACAGCTCCTCCAAACAACACCGGCTTCTAATCGGACACCAGACAATTTTCATGCCACAGACACCAGTCAAAGGCAAAGAGACCAGCCATGCCAGGATGCAACCAGCACCCAGTCTTCTCTCGCGCCCCCCCCAAAAGACGACGCCCACAATCAGCAGGAAGCAGTCTTGAGAGTTCGCCGCCCCAGTTCCTTTGGGCTGTGGTGTCTTGTCTCCTGCTTTTTATTATAAAGAAGACCTGGGAATGTTGTGCTTTGATGTCCCTTTAAGGGACAAGCCACGCCCACTCTGACCTGCCCACGCCATCTGACCTCTGACCTGCCCACGCCATCTTGTCTCTCCTTCTGTTTCTTTAGCGTGGCCACGCGCTCTCTCTGGTTCTCTTTCCCTCTCTTTCTCTCTCTCTCTCTCTCTCTCTCTCTCTCTCTCTCTCCCTCTATATCTCTCTCTCTCTCCCCCCCTCTCTCTCCCTCCCTCCCCCCTTTCTTCCCTTTTAATAAATGCTTTTATGGCTACTTTCTGTGTCCATGGGTCTACTCTCAACTGCCACGCATTGGGAACTCTGTGGGACCCACCGGAGCTTGCTGCTCCGTGAGCCTGCCGGGTGCCACCACAGGCCGCACGGTGTGTGCCCTCCCGCTGGTGGGAAACTGTCGCCGCTTATCGCTGGCTCCGCCAGCCCGCCTCGGGAAACGTTTTAAGAATAAGAGCAGGGAGATCTGATCAAGGCACCAGGAGAGACAGCAGCAGGGGGTGAGTTTGTGACCAGCGGCAGTGGAAGCAGCCCTGGACAGGGAACTCTGAAGTTCCTCATCCCCCACCCTATACTCCCTGGGCTCCCTGCAGGGGCTCTACACCCTGCATACTGCCTCTCTCTTCTTGTCCCACCCAGCTTGCATCCAGAACCCTTCTTCCTTCTGCCCCCTTTCCTCTTTGGGCACATAACACCATCCAGCTCAGTCTGTCTGGTGCTGGGAGCAAATCCTCAGGGCAAGTAGGCAGGCGAGACTTCCTTTGGTTCACTGGCCTGCCTGCACCAAGCAAGGTAGGAGCTTTGTTTATGAACTACCCAACCTGCACAAATCTGATCTTGGCACCAGGAGAGCCATCAGTGGGAGAGCTAATCTGGGTACCAGGAGAGCCGTCTTTGGGCACGGAGATCTGATATTGGTACCAGGAGAGACATCACTGGAGCACCAGGAGAGCTATCACTGCAAGGTGCCATCAAGGGGAAGGTACATCAGTAGGCAAGGAGACCTGATCTGGTAAAAGAAGATCCATAGGGGGAGCATTCGGAGAAAGAGATGGGCAGGCGCCAATGCAAGAATTCACCCAACAATCTGAAAAACTATATGAAACCAACAGAACCCAGCGACCTCACAACAGGAGGACATGAACACCTTAATCATGAAGAAGTAGATAAAATTGACTTTATGAAAGTGATTGACGCCCTTAAACAACATGTAAAAAATGCCCTTATAGAAATGGATGAGAAGTATAACAGAAAGTTTGAAGAACTGAGTAAATCAGTGAATGGTACCCTAGGAAACCAAGGAAAAACAATCAAACAGATAATGGAAACAGTTCAAGACTTAAAAACTGAAATGGAGGCAAAGAAGAAAACACAAACAGAAGGCCAGCTGGACAGGGAAAATCTAGGTAAACGAATAGAGACTACAGAAGCAAGCATAACCAACAGAATACAAGAGATAGAAGAAAGAATCTCAGATTCTGAAGATACCATAGAGAAAATAAACACGCTGATCAAAGAAAACAGCAAGGCCAACAAATTCTCATCACAAAACATTCAGGAAATATGGGACACAATAAAAAGACCAAACCTAAGAATAATAGGAATAGAAGAAGGAGAAGAAGCGCAGCTCAACGGTCCAGAAAATATATTTAATAAAATTATAGAAGAAAACTTTCCCAACCTAAAGAAAGATATACCTATGAAGGTTCAAGAAGCATACAGAACACCGAATAGGCTGGATCAAAAAAAAAAATCCTCTCGCCATATAATAATCAAAACACAAAGCATACAGAATAAAGAAAGAATACTAAGAGCAGCAAAGGAAAAAGGCCAACTTACTTATAAAGGTAAACCTATCAGACTTACACCTGACTTCTCTATGGAAACCATGAAAGCCAGAAGGTCCTGGATAGATGTACTGCAGAAACTACGAGACCATGGATGCAAGGCCAGACTACTATACCCAACCAAGCTCTCGTTCACTATAAATGGAGAAAACAAAATTTTCCAGGATAAAAACAAATTTAAACAATACGTAGCCACAAATCCAGCCTTACAGAAAGTAATAGAAGGAAAATCATTAATCAAGGAGTCCAACAATGACCACAGTAACTCAGACATCTAGAGACCCTTTACCAGCACATCTCAAAGAAGGGAAACACACAAAATCTACTACTAAAAAAAATGACCGGAGTTAACAACCACTGGTCATTAGTATCACTTAATGTCAATGGACACAATTCACCTATAAAAAGGCACAGACTAAGAGATTGGATACGAAAACAGGATCCAACATTCTGCTGTTTACAAGAAACACACCTCAACCACAAAGACAGGCACCTACTCAGAGTAAAGGGCTGGGATAAGGCTTATCAAGTAAATGGACCTAGGAAACAAGCAGGTGTGGCCACACTAATTTCTAACAAAGTTGACTTCAAACTTAAATCAATCAGAAGAGATGGAGAGGGACATTTTCTACTCTTAACAGGAACAATTCATCAGGATGAAATCTCAATCCTGAATATCTATGCCACTAATATAAAAGCACCCACTTATGTAAAAGAAACGTTACTAAAACTCAAGGCAGCCATCAAACCGCACACATTAATAGTAGGAGACTTTAATACTCCTCTCTCACCAATGGACAGGTCAATTAGACAGAAACCTAACAGAGAAATAAGAGAATTAATGGAGGTAATGAATCAAATGGACTTAACAGACATCTATAGAATATTCCACCCAAATAGGAAAGAATATACCTTCTTCTCTGCAGCTCATGGAACCTTCTCAAAAATCGACCATATACTCGGTAACAAAGCAAACATTCACAGTTACAAAAAAATATTAATAACCACCCATATCTTATCAGATCACCATGGATTAAAGCTAGAATTCAGCAACAATGCTACCGCCAGAAAGCCTACAAACTCATGGAAACTGAATAGTCAACTACTGAACCATACCTGGATTAAGGAAGAAATAAAGAAATTAAAGTCTTCCTTGAAGACAATGAATATAAAGAAACAACATATTCAACCTATGGGACACTATGAAAGCAGTCCTGAGAGGAAAGTTCATAGCACTAACTGCCCACTTAAAGAAAACAGAGAAAGCACACATTGGAGACTTAACAGCCCACCTGAAAGCTCTAGAAAAAAAAGAAGCAGACTCACCTAGAAGGGGTAGAAGACTGGAAATAATCAAACTGAGGGCTGAAATCAACAAAATAGAAACACAGAAAACAATTGAAAGAATCAATAAATCAAAAAGCTGGTTCCTGGAGAAAATCAACAAGATTGATAAAACCCTATCCAAACTAATCAAACGGCAGAGAGAGAATTTGCAAATTAATAAGATCAGAAATGAAAAGGGAGACATAACCACAGACACAGAGGAAATTCAGAGAATCATTAGATCTTACTACAAAAGCCTGTATGCCACAAAACTGGAAAATGTAAAAGAAATGGACACTTTTTTAGATAAATACCATATACCAAAGTTAAACCAGGACCAGGTGAACAACCTAAATAGACCTGTTAGTCATGAAGAATTAGAAGCGGTTATCAAAAAACTCCCTTCCAAAAAAAGTCCAGGACCCGATGGTTTCAATGCGGAATTCTACCAGAACTTCCAAGAAGACCTAATACCTATTCTCCTTAAGGTATTTCACAATATAGAAACAGAAGAGTCATTGCCAAATTCCTTTTATGAAGCTACAGTAACTCTGATACCAAAACCACACAAAGACCCAACCAAGAAAGAAAATTACAGGCCAATCTCACTCATGAACATCGACGCAAAAATCCTCAACAAAATTCTGGCAAACCGAATCCAAGAACACATTAGAAAAATTATCCATTATGATCAAGTAGGCTTCATACCAGAGATGCAGGGCTGGTTTAACATACGCAAATCTATCAATGTAATCCATCATATAAATAAACTGAAAGAAAAAAAATCATATGATCGTTTCATTAGACGCTGAAAAAGCATTTGACAAAATTCAACATCCCTTTATGATAAAAGTCTTGGAGAGATTAGGGATACAAGAGTCATACCTAAATTTAATTAAAGCTATATACAGCAAGCCGACAGCTAATATCAAATTAAATGGAGAGAAACTTAAAGCCATCCCACTAAAATCAGGAACACGCCAAGGCTGTCCACTCTCTCCATACCTCTTCAATATAGTTCTCGAAGTTTTAGCAATAGCAATAAGACAACATAAGGGGATAAAGGGGATTCAAATTGGAAAGGAAGAAGTTAAACTTGCATTATTTGCAGATGATATGATAGTGTACATGAGCGACCCCAAAAACTCCACCAAAGAACTCCTACAGCTGATAAACGCCTTTAGTAATGTGGCAGGATACAAAATTAACTCCAAAAAATCAGTCGCCCTCTTATACACAAAGGATATGGAAGCAGAGAGGGAAATAAGAGAATCATCACCTTTCACGATAGCCACAAAAAGCATAACATATCTTGGGGTAACTCTAACCAAGGAAGTGAAAGATCTATTTGACAAAAACTTTAAGGCATTGAAGAAAGAAATTGAAGAGGATAACAGAAAATGGAAGGATCTCCCTTGCTCCTGGATTGGGAGGATCAACATAGTAAAAATGGCAATTCTACCAAGGGCAATTTATAGATTCAATGCAATCCCCATTAAAATCCCATCAAAATTCTTCACAGATCTTGAAAGGACAATAATCAACTTTATATGGAGAAACAAAAAACCCAGGATATCCAAAACAATCTTATACAATAAAGGAACTTCTGGAGGCATTACCATCCCTGACTTCAAACTCTATTACAGAGCTACAGTAATGAAAACAGCGTGGTACTGGCATAAAAACAGAGCAGTCGACCAATGGAATCGTATAGAAGACCCGGATTTTAACCCACAAACCTATGAACAACTAATTTTCGATAAAGGAGCTAAAAGTATACAATGGAAGAAAGAAAGCATCTTCAACAAATGGTGCTGGCACAATTGGATGTCAACCTGTAGAAGAAAGAAAATAGACCCATATCTATCACCATGCACAAAACTCAAGTCCAAATGGATCAAAGACCTCAATATCAATCTGAACACACTGAACCTGATAGAAGAGAAAATGGGAAGTACCCTACAACATATGGGCACAGGAGTTCGCTTCCTATGTATAACCCCAGCAGCACAGACATTAAGGGCAACATTGAATAAATGGGACCTCCTGAAACTGAGAAGCTTCTGTAAAGCAAAGGACACTGTCATTAAGACAAAAAGGCAGCCTACTGACTGGGAGGAGATCTTCACCAACCCCGCAACAGACAAAGGTCTGATCTCCAAAATATATAAAGAACTCAAGAAACTAGACTTTAAAAGGATAATTAACCCAATTAAAACATGGGGCACTGAACTGAACAGAGAATTCTCATCAGAAGAAGTTAAAATGGCCAAAAGATACTTAAGGTCATGCTCAACCTCCTTAGCGATCAGAGAAATGCAAATCAAAACAACTTTGAGATATCATCTTACACCTGTCAGAATGGCTAAAATCAAAAACACCAAGGATAGCCTTTGCTGGAGAGGTTGTGGAGAAAGGGGTACCCTCCTCCATTGCTGGTGGGACTGCAAACTTGTGCAACCACTTTGGTAATCAGTGTGGCGGTTTCTCAGAAAAATTGGGATCAACCTACCCCTGGACCCAGCAATAGCACTCTTGGGAATATACCCAAGAGATGCCCTATCATATGACTAAAGCATTTGTCCAACTATGTTCATAGCAGCATTATTTGTAATAGCCAGAACCTGGAAGCAACCTAGATGCCCTTCAATAGAAGAATGGATGAAGAAAGTGTGGAATATATATACATTAGAGTACTACTCTAAAAACAATGACTTCTCGAATTTTGCATGCAAATGGATGGAAATAGAATATACGATCCTGAGTGAGGTAACCCAGACCCAAAAAAAAGATCATGGGATGTACTCACTCATAATTGTTTTCTAGCCATGGATAGGGGCCACTGAGTCTACAATTTGTGATCCTAAAGAAGCTAAACAAGAGGGTAAACCCAAGGAAAAACATATAGATATCCTCCCAGCTATGGGAAATAGACAAGATTGATGGGCAAAAAATTGGAATCTTGGGGGGTGGGGTGGGATGGGGATGAGGGGTGATGGGGAGAGAAAAGTGTGAAGGAGAGGATGAGGGGAACTGGGGGAATCGGGTGATTGGGGTTAAAGGAAGGTTGGATTGGGGAGCAGGGAAACTCATACCTTAGTTAAGGGAGCCACCTAAGGGTTGGCAAGAGACTTGAACCTGGAATGGCTACCAGATGCCCAGGGCAATGTCCCCAGTTAGTTCATTGGGGCACCTGAGGATAGGGAACCTGAAATGAACCTATCCTATAATCATACTGATGAATATCTTGCATATCACCATAGAACCTTCATCTAGCAATGGCTGGAGATAGAGACAGAGACCCACACTGGAGCACCGGACTGAGCTCCCAAGGTTATAATGAGGAGCAGAAGGAGAGAGAACATGAACAAAGAAGTCAGGACCATGAGGGGTGCACCCAACCACTGAGACTGGGGGGCCGATCTATTGGGAGCTCACCAAGGCCAGCTGGACTGCTACTGAAAAAAACATGGGACAAAACCGGACTCTCTGAATGTGGTGGACAATGAGAGCTGACGAGAGGCCAAGGAGAATGGCACAGGAACTTTCATCTGGCGATGGATCGAGAGAGACAGAGACCCAATTTGGATCAACCGTCTGAGCTCTTAAGGTCCAAATGAGGAGCAGAAGGAGGGAGAACATGAGCAAGGAAATCAGGACCACGAGGCGTGCACCCACCCACAGTGACAGTGGAACTGATCTATTGGGAGCTCTCCAAGGCCAGCTGGGCTGGGACTGAATAAGCATGGGTTGAAACTGGACTCTCTGAACAAGGCGGACAATGAAGGCTGATGAGAAGCCAAGGACAATGGCACTAGGTTTCGATCCTAATACATGAACTGGCTTTGTGGGAGCGTACCCTGTTTGGATGCTCACCTTCCTGGACCTAGATAGAAGTGGGAGGACCTTGGTCTTCCTGTAGAGCAGGGAATTTGGACTGCTCTTCAGTATCGAGAGGGAGGGGAAGTGGACTAGGGGGAGGAGAAGAGGAGTGGGGATAGGGGGAGGGGAGCGGGGCGAGGGGGCAATATGTGGGAGGAGGGGGAGGGAAATGGGAAACGGGGAGCAGTTGGAAATTTTAATTAAAACAGAATAAAAAAAGAAAAAAAAATGGAGAGGGCACCGTCTTATTGACATCAGTCATAAATCAATGCTAATAAGCAAAGGTCTCATGAAGAACATAGACACCAACACATATAATCCTTCTTTGTGATAAATTTTAGAAGATCCTAAAAATAATACTTAATTCATTTGATGTCATACCTGAAAACAGGCATATACATTGGGGAAGAGATATATAGGTTATGACCATTCCATACACAAAAGTATCTGTCATGTTGAGATAGATTTAAGGAATATACCTCTCTCTATGCCTCGAGAGCAGAAATAAGACATCATCAGATCACTCTTTGATAGAGTCTAAGTTGGCAGTAATATTTTAATGCAAACTTCTTTTAAATAAGCTATTAAGCATTGGGAAATTTTGACTCATTAATTAATTGATACTAGATAAGCTCCTGGTGCCCTGGGTTTCTTGAGTAAAAAACTATGGTGGCTAGTTTTATGTCAACTTGATACAAGCTACAGTTATGAAGAAGGAACCTCAACTGAGAAAAATATACCCACCATGTTAGCCTGCAAAAAGCAAAACACAAAACAAAACAAAACAAAAAACCCTGTTGCTCATTTTCTTGTTTAGTAATTAAGGTAGGAGGATCTAGGGCATTGTGGGTGGTGTCACCCCTTGATTGGTGGTGCTCTATCTAAGGAAACAGGCTGAGCAAATAATAATCAAACAAGCTAGTAAGAAACACTTCTCTATGACCCCTGTATCAATTTTGGCTTCAGGTTTCTGCTCAGAATTCCTTCCCGGACTTCCCTGGATGATGAGTTGACTAAAAATTTTAAGTTTAAATACTTCCCCCTTGGCTGAGGAGTTCCATCTGGATGGGTGAGTGTGTGCTATCCAGGGGCAGACTGTCCTGGAAGAGAGCACAAACCCCCTCCCCCAGCTCGTGCTGCAGGGCCCCTTTTCTTACACATGATCCAGCCCACCAGCTCCCCCACCCAAGCTTGCCCTGCTGACTGCTAAGTCCTCTACTCAAGAACAATTTTCCAGCTCCTATACTAAGGCTACCCACGCAGAGCGGTGAGTGCCTGCCTACCAGGCAGGCCTCAAGTTCCCTCGCAAGGGAGAAAGGGCACCTTCAACTCGGGCTGCAGGGTGTTCTGTGCCCTTCTGGACCCCGCCCTGCCTGCCACATTCTTCCTTTTGTCCCTGGCTCATTGGGCTACCAGGTGTCCCTGTTTAGGTGCTGAGCAGTTCCATCTGGACAGGTGAGTGTGTGCTATCCAGGGGCGGACTGTTCCAGAAGAGAGCACAAACCCCAATCCCCCAGCTCCTGCTGCAGGGCTTTCTTTCCTACACATGACCACCCCCCCAAGCCTGCCTTGTCTGCAAGGTCCTTTGCTGAGGAACAGCTTCCTGCTCCTACACTAAGACTACCCACTCAGTCTTTGTTGAATTCAATGAAAACGAAGACTCAACATACTCAAACCTATGGGACACTATGAAAGCAATCCTAAGAGGAAAGTTCATAGCCCTAAGTGCCCACTTAAAGAAAACGGAAAAAGCACACATTGGAGACTTAATAGCCCACCTGAAAGCTCTAGAAAAAAAGAAGCAGACTCATCTAGGAGGAATAGAAGACTGGAAATAATTAAACTGAGGGCTGAAATCAACAAAATAGAAACACAGAAAACAATCCAAAGAATCAATGAAACAAAAAGCTTGTTCTTGGAGAAAATCAACAAGATTGATAAACCTCTATCTAAACTAATCAAAGGGTGGAGAGAGAATACGCAAATTAACAAGATCAGAAACGAAAAGGGAGACATAACTACAGACAGAGAGGAAATTAAAAAAATCATTAGATCTTACTACAAAAGCCTGTATGCCACAAAATTGGAAAATGTAAAAGAAATGGACACTTTTTTAGATAAGTACCACATACCAAAGTTAAACCAGGACGAGGTGAACAATTTAAATAGACCTGTTAGTTGCGAAGAATTAGAAGTTGTTATAAAAAACCTCCCTACCAAAAAAAGCCCAGGTCCAGACGGCTTCAATGCAGAATTCTATCACAACTTCCAAGAAGACCTAATACCTATACTCCTTAATGTATTTCACAATGTTGAAACAGAGAAATCATTGCCAAATTCTTTTTATGAAGCTGCAGTTACTCTGATACCAAAACCACACAAAGACCCAACCAAGAAAGAGAACTACAGGCCAATCTCACTTATGAAAATCGATGTGAAAATCCTCAATAAAATACTGGCAAACCAAATCCAAGAACACATTAGAAAAATTATCCTTTATGATCAAGTAGGCTTCATCCCAGGAATGCAGAGCTGGTTCAATATACGTAAATCTATCAATATAATCCATCATATAAATAAACTGAAAGAAAAAAACATATGATCATTTCATTAGATGCTGAAAAAGCATTTGACAAAATTCAACATCCCTTTATGATAAAGGTCTTAGAGAGATTAGGGATACAAGGGTCATACCTAATCATAATAAAAGCTATTTATAGCAAACCGACAGCAAACATCAAATTAAATGGAGTGAAACTCAAAGCCATCCCACTAAAATCAGGAACACGACACAGCTGTCCATTCTCTCCATACCTCTTCAATATACTGCTTGAAGTTCTAGCGATAGTAATGAGACAATATAAGGGGATCAAAGGGATTCAAATTGGAAAGGAAGAAGTTAAACTTTCATTATTTGCATATGATGATAGTGTACATAAGCGACCCAAAAACTCCAGAAAAGAACTCCTACAGCTGATAAACACCTTTAGTAGCATGGCAGAATACAAGATCAATTCCAAAAAATCAGTTGCCCTCCTATACACAAAGGATAAGGAAGCAGAGAGGGAAATCAGAGAATCATTACCTTTCACAATAGCCACAAATAGCATAAAATATCTTGGGGTTACTCTGACCAAGGATGTGAAAGATCTATTTGACAAGAACCTTAAGACATTGAAGAAAGAAACTGAAGAGGATACCAGAAAATGAAAGGATCTCCCTTGCTCTTGGATTGGAATGATCAACATAGTAAAAATGGCAATTCTACCAAGGGCAATTTATAGATTCAATGCAATCCCCATTAAAATCCCATCAAAATTCTTCACAGCTCTTGAGAGGACATTAATCAACTTTATATGGAAAAACAAAAAACTCAGGATATCCAAAACAATCTTATACAATAAAGGATCTTCGGGAGGCATTACCATCCCTGACTTCAAACTCTATTACAGAGATTCAGTATTGATAACAGCTTGGTATTGGCATAAAAACAGAGAAGTCGATCAATGGAATCGAGTAGAAGACCCGGATTTTAACCCACAAACCTATGAACACCTGATTTTTGATAAAGGTGCTAAAAGTATTCAATGGAAGAAAGAAGGCATCTCCAACAAATGGTGCTGGCAGAACTGATTGTCAACGTGTAGAAGAATGAAAATAGATCCATATCTATCGCCATGCACAAAACACAATTCCAAATGGATTAAAGACCTCAATATCAGTCTGAACACACTGAACCTGATAGAAGAAAAAGTGGGAAGTACTCTACAACATATGGGCACAGGAGATCACTTCCTACATACATCCCATCAGCACAGACATTAAGGACAACATTGAATAAGGGGGACCTCCTGAAACTGAGAAGCTTCTGTAAAGCAAATGACACTGTCACTAAGACAAAAAGGCAACCCACCGACTGGGAGAAGATCTTCACCAACTCTGCAACAAACAAAGTTCTGATCTTCCAAATATATAAAGAACTCAAGAAACTAGACTTTAAAATGCTAATTAACCCAATTAAAAATGGGACACTGAACTGAACAGAGAATTCTCAACAGAAGAAATTCAAATGGCCAAAAGACACTTAAGGTCATGCTCAACCTCCTTAGTGATAAGGGAATTTCAAATTAAAACAACTTTGAGATACCATCTTACACCTGTCAGAATGGCTAAAATCTAAAACACCAATGATAGCGTTTGCTGGAGAGGTTGTGGAGTAAGGAGCACACTCATCCATTGCTGGTGGGAATGCAAACTTGTGCAACCACTTTGGAAATCAGTGTGGCGATTTCTCAGGAAATTTGGGATCAACCTACCCAAAGATCCAGTAATACCACTCTTGGGAATATACCCAAGAGATACCCTATTATATGACAAAAGTATTTTTTCAACAATGTTCATAGCAGCATTGTTTGTAATAGCCAGAACCTGGAAACAACCTAGATGCCCTTCAATGGAGGAATGGATGAAGAAAGTGTGGAATATATACATATTAGAGTACTACTCAGCGGTAAAAAACAATGACTTCTCGAATTTTGCATGCAAAAAGATGGAAATAGAAAACACTATCCTGAGTGAGGTAATCCAGACCCAAAAAGAAGAACATGGGATGTACTCACTCATAATTGTTTTCTAGCCATAAATAAAGGACAGTGAACATATAATTTGTTATCCTAGAGAAGCTAAATAAGGAAGTGAACCCAAAGAAAATCGTATAGTCATCTGCCTGGATAGGGGAAGTAAACAAGATTGCCGGGCAAAAACTGGGAACTTGAGGGTGAGGTGGCATGGGGCTAAGGGGAAATGGGGTAGAAACGTGAGAAGGGGAGGATGGGAGTAGCTTGGGGGATTGGGATGGTTGGAATATAGGAAGGGTGGATACAGGAGCAGCGAAATATATATCCTAACTAAGGGAGCCATCTTAGGATTGGCAAGAGACTTGACTCTAGAGGGGCTCGCAGGTGTCCAGGGAGATGTCCCCAGCTGGTACCTTGGGTAACTTAGGAGAGGGAACGTGAAATGACCTTATACTATACTGATGAATATCTTGCATATCACCTTAGAACCTTCATCTGGCGATAGATCGAGATAGAGACAGAGACTCAATTTGGAGAAATGGTCTGAGCTCTTAAGGTCCAAATGAGGAGCAGAAGGAGGGAGAACATGAGCAAGGAAATCAGGACCACGAGGGGTGCACCCACCCACTGTGACAGTGGAACTGCTCTATTGGGAGCCCACCAAGGCCAGCTAGACTGGGACTGAATAAGCATGGGTTGAAACTGGACTCTGTGAACATGGCAGACAATGAAGGCTGATGAGAAGCCAAGGACAATGGCACTAGGTTTTGATCCGAATACATGAACTGGCTTTGTGGGAGCTTAGCCTGTTTGGAAGCTCACCTTCCTGGACCTAGATAGAAGTGGGAGGACCTTGGTCTTCCCTTAGGGCACGGAATTTGGACTGCTCTTCAGTATCGAGAGGGAGGGGGAATGGAGTGGGAGGAGGAGAAGAGGAGTGGGGATAGGGGGAGGGGAGTGGGGGAAGGGGGCAATATGTGGGAGAAGGGGGAGGGAAATGGGAAATGGGGAGCAGGTAGAAATTTTAATTAAAAAAGAATAAAAATAAATAATTAAAAAATTATAATAAATCATATAAATATTTAAAATATTAAAAAAAATAACAATACATGAAAAAGGACACAGTTGAAGGAGAACTGGGATGTGTGGTATATAGGAGAGTTGGAGGTATGAAAGTAAAGGTACAAATGTTATAATTTGTAGGGAGTCAAAAGGTTCACATGTTCACAGATAGAACTGGGGAAACTAGGAATGTTAATCACACAAAATTGTCAATCCAATGAATATTTGTATACTCTGTTTTCTATTCTGACAGCTGGGCTGGTAGTGGATAATAGCCAACACATATTTTCCTTGTGTTATCTGTGGCCAGGCCATACTAAACTCCCAGAAGCAACAGTGGACATACTTAATATTCAAAGTGTCAAAATACAGTCAAAATGGTTCATACTGATTCATGCCTTGGGAAACTGTGAGAGAGTCTCAGGAAGAAAAAAAAAGAGGTATTTTAGCTCAAGTTTTGCTTTTTTTTTTGTTTTGTGGCATGTTCTTGTATGTCACTTTTGTGTTTCTTTCAATAAATGCTTATATTCAATTTATAAGACATTATTATTGTCTTGAACATAGCTATAGAACCCAATCTGGTTAAAGCATGGGCTGAATGTTGTCCTCGCTGTATCTACAATCTTGAGACAACCCAGGGTCAAATTCTACAAGATTTAGTCATGTTTCTTTTACAAATATGGGTTCTCTTGTATTTGGGGCATAGGTATTCAGGACTGAGATTTCACCTTGATGAATTGGTCCTGTTATGAGAATAAAATGTCCTCCTCCATCTCTTCTGATTGGTATTAGTTTGAAATCTATTTTGTTAGATATTGGTGGAGGTATACCAGCTTGTTTCTTAGGTGCACTTGATTGGAAAATCTTTTCCCAAAACTTTACACTGAGGTAATGTCTGTCTTTGACGTTGAAGTGTGTTTCTTGTATACAGAAGTATGGATCTTGCTTTCATATACATTCTCCTACCCTGGGTCTTTGCATGGGTGAATTGAGTCCACTGATATTAAGAGATATTAATGAAGAGTGTCTGTAAATTACTGTTATTTTTCTTTTCTTTTTCTTTTTTTTAAAAAACAACTTTGAGATACCATCTTACACCTGTCAGAATGGCTAAAATCAAAAACACCAATGATAGCCTTTGCTGGAGAGGTTGTGGAGAAAGGGGCACACTCATTCATTGCTGGTGGGAATGCAAACTTGTGCAAGCACTTTGGAAATCAGTGTGGCGATTTCTCAGGAAATTTGGGATCAACCTACCCCAAGATCCAGTAATACCACTATTGGGAATATACCCAAGAGATGCCCCATCAAATGACAAAAGTATCTGTTCAACTATGTTCATAGCAGCATTGTTTGTAATAGCCAGAATCTGGAAACAACCTAGATGCCCTTCAATGGAGGAATGGATGAAGAAAGTGTGGAATATATACATATTAGAGTACTACTCAGCGGTAAAAAACAATGACTTCTCGAATTTTGCGTGCAAATGGATGGAAATAGAAAACACTATCCTGAGTGAGGTATCCAAGACCCAAAAAGAGGAACATGGGATGTACTCACTCATAAACGGTTTCTAGCCATAAATAAAGGACAGTGAACATATAATTTGTGATCCTAGAGAAGCTAAATAAGAAAGTGAACCCAAAGAAAATCGTATAGTCATCCACCTGGAGAGGGGAAATAGACAAGATTGCCGGGCAAAAACTGGGAACTTGAGGGTGAGGTGGCAAGGAGCAAAGGGGAAATGGGATGAGAAACATGAGAAGGGGAGGATGGGAGTAGCTTGGGGGATTGGGACGGTTGGGATATAGGAAGGATGGATACGGGAGCAGCGAAGTATATATCCTAACTAATGGAGCCATCTTAGGGTTGGCAAGAGACTTGACTCTAGAGGGGCTCACAGGTGTCCAGGGAGATGTCTCCAGCTGGTACCTTGGGCAACTGAGGAGAGGGAACCTGAAATGATCCTATCCTATACTGATGAATGTCTTACATATCACCTTAGACCCTTCATCTGGCGATGGATCGAGGTAGAGACAGAGACTCAATTTGGAGCAACGGTCTGAGCTCTTAAGGTCCAAATGAGGAGCAGAAGGAGGGAGAACATGAGCAAGGAAATCAGGACCACGAGGGATGCACCCACCCACTGTGACAGTGGATCTGATTTATTGGGAGCCCACAAAGGCCAGCTGGTCTGGGACTGAATAAGCATGGGTTGAAACTGGACTCTCTGATCATGGCAGACAATGAAGGCTGATGAGAAGCCAAGGACAATGGCACTAGGTTTCGATCCTAATACATGAACTGGCTTTGTGGGAGCTTAGCCTGTTTAGATGCTCACCTTCCTGGACGTAGATACAAGACCTTGGTCTTCCCGCTGTGCAGGGAATTTGGACTGCTCTTCAGTATCGAAAGGGAGGGGGAATGGTGTTGGGGGTGGAGAAGAGGAGTGGGGATAGGGGGAGGGGAGTGGGGGGAGGGGGCAATATTTGGAAGGTGGGGAGGGAAATGGGAAATGGGGAGCAGGTGGAAATATTAATTAAAAAAGAATAAAAAAATAAAAAAAATAAAAAAAGAGTTTTTGAAAGCAACTGGTTACTAAAGCCAGAAGCTGAGCTATGAGCCCCTTGCTGCGTGGGAATCTCATTGCAAAACGGCTCCCTCATGAGTGAGGCCAAGACAGATTCAATGCAATGCCCGTCAAAATCCCAGCAAAATTCTTCACAGACCTCGAAAGAACAGTACTCAACTTCATATGGAAAAGCAAAAATCCTGTACAATAAAAGAACTTCTGGAGGCATCACAATACCTGGCTTCAAACTCTACTGAAAACTGCCTGGTATTGGCATAAAAACAGACAGGAGGATCAATGGAACCAAATAGAAGACCCGGATATCAATCCACACATCTTCGAACACCTGATTTTTGACAAGGAAGCAAAAAAATATCAAATGGAAAAAAAGAAAGCATATTTAACAAGTGGTACTGGCATAACTGAATATCAACATGTAGAAGAATGAAAATAGATCCATATCTATCACCATACACAAAACTCAAGTCTAAATGGATCAAAGACCTCAACATAAAGCCAGCCACACTGAACCTTGTAGAAGAGAAAGTGGGAAGTACACTCGAATGCATTGGCACAGGAGACCACTTCCTAAATAGAACCCCAGCAGCACAGACACTGAGAGAAACGATTGATAAATGGGACCTCCTGAAACTGAAAAGCTTCTGTAAAGCAAAGGACACGGCCAATAAGACAAAACGACAGCCTACAGAATGGGAAAAGATCTTCACCACCCCACATCAGACAGAGGTCTGTTCTCCAAAATATACAAAGAACTCAAGAAATTGAACACCAAAAGAACACATAATCCATTAAAAAAAAATGGAGTACAGACCTAAACAGAGAACTCTCAACAGAGGAATCTAAAATGGCTGAAAGACACTTAAGGAAATGTTCAACATCCTTAGTCATCAGAGAAATGCAAATCAAAATAACTCTGAGATTCCATCTCACACCTGTAAGAATGGTCAAGATCCAAAACACAGATGACAGCTCATGCTGGAGAGGTTGTGGGGAAAAGAGAACACTTCTGCATTGCTGGTGGGAATGCAAGCTGGTACAGGCTCTTTGGATGTCAGTGTGGTGGTTTTTTTTTTTTTTTTTTTTTTGGTTTTTGGAGACAGGGTTTCTCTGTGGGTTTGGAGCCTGTCCTGGAATTAGCTCTGTAGACCAGGCTGGTCTCGAACTCACAGAGATCCGCCTGCCTCTGCCTCCCAAGTGCTGGTATTAAAGGCGTGTGCCACCATCGCCCGGCTAGTGGGGTGATTTCTCAGAAAATTAGGAAACAACCTTCCCCAAGACCCAGTAATACCACTTTTGGGTATATATCCAAAGGATGCTCAAATATGCCACAAGGACATGTGCTCAACTATGTTCATAGCAGCTTTGTTTGTCACACCCAGAACCTGGAAAGAACCTAAATGTCCCTTGATCGAGAAATGGATAAGGAAAATGTGGTACATTTACACAATGGAGTACTACACAGCAGAAAAAAATAACGACAGCTTGAATTTTGCAGGAAAATGGATGGAGCTAGGAAACATTATTTTGAGTGAGGTAACCCAGACACAGAAAGACAACTATCACATGTAGTCATTCATAGGTGGTTTTTAAATATAAAACAAAGAAAGCCATCCTACAAACCACAATCCCAGAGACCTTAGACAACAATGAGGACGCTAAGAGAGACTTACATATATCTAATCTACATGGGAAGTAGAAAGTATAAAAAGACAAGATCTCCTGAGTAAATTGGGAGCATGGGGACCTTGTGGGAGGGTTGAAAGAGGGAAGGGAGAGACAGGGAGGAAAGCAGAGAAAAATGTAGAGCTCAATAAATAAAAGTGTGAGGCCAGGAACCGCCCACAGGAGAATAACAGCTTTTTCATTTGCCTTCTTTTTTGTTTGTGACACAGTTTCGTGTAGCCCAGGCTGGCCGCTAACTCACATACATAACATACATGGCTTCGAGTGACGTGGTAACCCTGGCCCTTGGCATCGACCTTCTGCATGTTGAGATGGCAGCACCCGGTGTATGTGGTTCCCAGGGCCTCATGCGTGCTGGGTAAGCACTCCACCCAGAGCCACAGCACTCCATCAAATGAACTGTGCCCCAATCTTAGCTTTACACCTCTTGTAACAGGGCAAACACTGTCTCTGCCCTTCACTGGGCCAATAAACACAGCTGCCTGGTCACCGGCAATACTCAGAGATGGGTATTTGACCCAGTAAGGCCTTCAGTGGCTCCCACACTTGAGAGTTCCAAGAGACAGAAAAGGAAAAGAGACCTAATGGGTTTGCCAAGCTGAGAACATACAGTTGAAGGCTTTTCATGCCCCCTTTTCCCCCTGGGGCGGCGCCTGCGCGAAGAGACTCCTGGCTGACCGCCTAAGTCACTTCTGGGCGCCTGGATCCAGCTGTGCCTGAAGCCTTTCCTGAGCGCCCCACTTGCCTTGCTGGCTTTGGCGAGCTTGTGTCTGGGTTTCTGTCGCCCGAGGCTACAGCGCGTGAGTGACTGGATCGTGCACGAGAGCTTGGCGCGGACTCGGGTGGTCAGGTCTGTGGGAGGCAGACGCCATCCAAGTCGCCTACCGCGCAATAGATGCACGTTTCTTGCGATGTCTCCGACTCGGGACTCCACAGACCCCAGCTCCTCAAGCAGAACGAACCTAGAGCTGCAGCAAGCCGGATCGAAGTTTGATCACAGCGACACAAAGCTCGCGCGCGGTCACACAGCCAGGTTCCACTCTGCAGCCTAGGTACCGCAGCCAGTCACAGGGTTCTAGATAGCCGCCATCTTCCTGACCGGAAGTTTGTGCGGAGTTGCGGTGACACCTTCTGGGAAATGTAGTTCCAGGAACCTCAGGACCTGGACGCTGATAGGCTGAGGCGATCCCGGAGATATAAATTAGAGTATAACCGGCAGGAGTGGGACTGAGATAGGGTATTATTGGGAATGGGTGTGGTCCAGAGTTGACTTAAGCAAGATTGGGGGGAGCTTGTAGTTCTGGATTCAGCAGACAACAGTTGTCAAAGATGCTGCTGTGATAGGGCAGGAAACTGACCTGGGTGGGGCTGATTGATGATTGACAGGATAGGGTTTGGCTTGGCTTGGGTTTGCCAAAGGCTCTCTCAACTATTTATTTCTGCTTGTTTGTTTGTTTATTTATCTATATCTATCCACCTATTTATTGATCGATTTTTTTTTGAGGCAGGGCTTCTCTGTCTTAGCTGTTCTGGAACTCTCTTTGTAGACCAGGCTGATCTTGAACTCCCAAGTGCTCTATGGCCCCTAAGTGCTGGTATTAAAGGAGATTGCCACCACCGCCCGGCTTATTTTTGTTCTTATTTTACATATGTTGACACTTATCCAATATTATCGCGATGGGGGCTGATAGTGCACACCTGTCATTCCAGCACCCCAGAGGTCAGAAGATGAAGATCGGGAGCTCAAGTTATCGCGCACTATACGAGACTCTTCTAAAAGCCATGATGGAAAGAAAAAGTAAAAAGAAAAGCCAGCAGACACACTGTGGACAGGCTCAATGTCCCACCGGAGCCTTCTGACGCAGACAAGTAGGGCTCTGTGGGAAGAGCGGACCTTCTTGTTGAAGAGAAACATTGTAGCGTGGTGAACAGAGGCAGGCACCCCAAACCCGAAGACCTGACTCTATCCCGGAGACCTGCATGGTGGAAGGAGAAGAGCATGCAGCTTACCCACCACAAACACAAATGAAAAAAGCAAAGGAATGAAAGACATAATTTTATTTCAATGCTGGAGCCCACTCCTACAGGGTTTTTGTTTTAGAAACACATAAAAATAATAATAAGCCGGGCGGTGGTGGTGCATGCCTTTAATCCCATCACTCGGGAGGCAGAGGCAGGCGGATCTCTGTCAGTTCGAGACCAGCCTGGTCTATAAGAGCTAGTTCTAGGACAGGCTACAAAACCACAGAGAAACCCTATCTCAAAAAACAAAAAGTAAAATAAAATAAATAAATAAATAAAAATAATAATAATAAATGATATTACGGTGGAGTGAGCCCCGCTGAACATGGGAACACAGAAAACCTGAGGAAATGGAGGGACCAAAGGTTTGGAATACGGGGGTAGCTGTTATCTTGGAGTGGGACAAGAGTCCCCTACCCCACCCTGTCCCCGTTCTGTAGGAAGCTGACATCCTGGAGAAGGAAACAAGACAATAACTGTCCACGTGACCAGGGCAGGGGCCTTCCTGTTTCTCAGCCCGTACCAGACCAGCCTTGGCCAGTGCAGCCTCATAGCCAGGGTGACCTGAGATGCGCCCAGGGGCTCAGGCCTTTCCCAGGGTGCCCTGGAGCAGAGCGGAGGGTGGACACACATACACACACACACACACACACACACACGAGAGGGAGTTTGGTGCTAGGAGAGTCCTGGGAAGAAAACAGATTCTTGGGATCCCTATCCCACGCCTCCATAGGGGAGAGGGGGCACAGATAAGAGCGATGCCTTCAGGCAGCTGAGAGAAAAGGATTGTCAGGTAGAGAAGAGGGCGAGAGGTTGGGGCAAATGGACAAGAGTAAGTGCCATCACGTGAGGCAGTCAAATATTCAAATGTGTTCAATCAATGCAGTTGACCCAAAACTCCTAAGGGGGGAACCAAGGATCCAGGCCGACAAAGGGAATCTGAGAGCAGGCCGTGATCAGGGGTGGAAGAAGCCATGAGTGCCCAGGCCACAGGGCCCCGAAGTCGCCGAGGGAGGCATCCTCCACCCGTAAGTGTGCTCCTCTTCCTGCTGTGCCCAATTCCATGGATCCCGGAGCCCAGGAGTGAGCCTGCTTCACTGAGAACCTACAGTGGTGGCGAGCAGTCATTCTTAGGGGGAGTTGGACCTGACAGCAGAGAGAATGCAGAATGGGGTGTCATTTATAGGGAGAGCTGGACCCAGTGGCTGAGAGCCTGCGGGATGGGGGGTCATTTATTGGGAGAGCTGGACCCAGTGGCTGAGAGCCTGCGGGATGGGGTGTCATTCTCAGGGGGAGCTGGACCTGACGGCTGAGAGCCTTCGGGATGGGGTGTCATTTGCAGGGGGAGCTGGACCCAGTGGCTGAGAGTTCAAAGGAGGCAGAGACCACCAGTGGGAGATTCGAGGCCAAACTCGAGCTGCTTCCGGAACTCCTTAGTCCTGACCTGCAGAGACCCGGGAGCCGGTAGGATGAATTTAGTGCTTCTATTCCAGCAGGTGCCCCTCACAAAGCTGCCGCCCCCCACACATCTGCCTTAGCTTCCTCTTGCCTCCTCTCCTCCATGCTCTCCCTTCCCTTCCCTTTCCTCCTCAGCCACGCAGCTCACTGCCTGCTCACCCTTCCCAGGGACTCTGAGATCTAGCCCCAAAGCCCCTGCTGAGCCTCAGGTGGTTGGGGTCCCGGTTGTCTTCACAGGCCTGAGGATGATTATTGTGTGGGATCCCATGGGGCCCTAGCCTTGAAGCCAGAAGAAGGGTGAAAGGCTGAGGTGGAAAGCCCCCTGAGCCCGCAGGCAGCCACCCAGGACACTGGCCCTGCTGAGACATCAGAGCAGGCTGAGCTCCCCTGAGGCCACCGTGGCCGCCTGGCGCCACTACTCCCTAAGCTTTGCAGGGCCAGTGGAAGGAGAAGACAGTGGCCAGGGGACACCTGGGTCCTTTAGTAGTCAGGAAGAAGCCGGGTCGCGACAGCAGGAGGCAGGTAGCCTCATAGAGAGGAACGCCTGGCTGCGGCTGGCCCTGGGCAGCCGGAAGGAGGAGTTGGTTTGCGCTCAAGCTTCCCTGAAGGATGCCCAGGCAGAGAAGGAGACCCTGCAGAGACAGGTGAGCATCTGACTGGGGACAGACAGATCCTGCCTCCCGAACACATTTGTTCAGCCAACAAACCAATGTGGAGCAATGAAAACCATGCCAGAGAAGGGACCAAGGAAAACAGCAAAGTAAAAGAGGGGTCTTGAGGCCCAGACTGAAGGTCAGAAAGAAGCCAGGCAGGGTGCACCCCATGATCTCAGTGCTCTAGAAGCTGAGGAGAGACAATCTCAAGTGAAAGACTGCTCAGCCACAACCAAGGTCAATTCACCGATGTAGATTGAGTTGAAGGCCAGCCTGCTTGTTTGTTTGTTTGTTTTTTTTTTTTTAAGGTTCTGAGTACCTTGGCGATAGAGGCCTTGCCTGAAGAGTATGAGGCCCTGGGTACTGCACATACAAACACACACACGCACACACACCACCGAATAATCCTGTTTTAGGGTTTCTATTTGTGATAAAACACCACAACTAAAAGCAACTGGGGAGGAAGAGGTTTGTTGTTGTTGTTGTTCTCATCTTAAAACTCTGAGGGAAGCCGGAGTGGGAGCTCAAGGCAGGGAGCTGGAGGCAGGAGCTGATGCAGAGGCCATGGAGGGTGCTGCTTCCTGGCTTGCTCAGCCTGCTTTCTTATAGAATCCAGGACCACCAGCCCAGGTATGGCCCCACCCACAGTGAGCTAGGCTCTCCCACCTTAGTCATCAAGGAAATGTCCGCAGGTCTATCTGAGGGAAACGTTTTCTCAACTTTTAGTTTCCTCTTCCCAAATGACTGTAGCTGATGTCACAGTGACAGAACCAGCAGATCCTGAGGTCACTGTGGCTGGGATAGAGTCGGGGAGATGGCGGCAAGTGGGGGACCACCACAGTATTCAGGATGTGGCGGTGGAGCAGGATTTACCGCTGTGCTTTGTGTGTGGTGGGAACGCAGAGGGATCTGTGTCCTGAGGGGAACTGGACCTGCTGCATCTGCTGACTGTGGGAGGAACAGTCTGGTGGTAGACCACGCCCCTGATGGTGGGGGTGGGGTGACAGCAGAGAAGTGGTGAAGGGGACCGGAAATGGGCAGATGATGGGAAATGTCAAACCCATCTATAGTGGAACAAGCCTGCAATGCTAAGAACTTCAGAGGCTGAGACAGGAGAATCACAATTTAACAGTAGCTTGGACAAGATAAGCAAACATTGTCTCAAAAGAGAAGGAAAACAGACTGGACGGGAGCAAAGCCCTGCCTAGACTCCTCCGCTCTTAGTTTGCTGAGACTCCTCTCACCAACACAGAAATGAAATTCTCCTTCCAGAGTGTGGTGGTGCACACTTGAAATTCCAGCTGCACGCAGGGTGCACGCCTTTAATCCCAGCAATGGGGAGGCAGAGGCAGGTGGATCTCTGTGAGTGTGAGTACGAGGCCAGCCTGGCCTTCAAGAACTAGTTCCAGGACAGGCTCCAGAGCTACAGAGAAACCCTGTCTCGAAAAAACAAAGAAGCAAAAAAAAAAGAAAGAAAGAAAGAAAGAAGAAAAGAAAGAAGAGAGAGAGAGAGAAAGAGAGAGAGAGAGAGAGAGAGAGAGAGAGAGAGAGAGAAATTCCAGCTACATGGGAGACTGAGGGAGAAGGGTGGCTTGAGTTGGGGAGATCCAGACAACGCAGAGAAACACTGAGTCTCTTAAAAATTTAGAAAGGAAAAAAGAGCAGTGGCTGCTTTTCCAGAGGATCCACGTTCAGGTCCCAGAACCCACTTGACAGCTCACGACTGCCTGTAACTCCAGTTCCCAGCAACCCAAAACCCTCACACAGACATGCATGCAGGCAAAACACTGATGTACATAAAATAATAAAAATAAATAAATCCTAAAAAAAGTAGAGCTGTCCCTCCCTCCCCCACCCCCTGCTAGTAGCTGCAGTCCCCAGGTTGGGGGGGGGGTACGTGTTGAGTGGCAATTGGGGACCTGTCTCACGTCATATGGACAGGGCTTGGCTGGGTTCCTGCTGCTGACAGAACTGTCTGTAGGTGAAGCCACAGTCTGATCCTCCATCACTGGCAGGTGCAGGAACTGGAGGATTCCCTGATGCAGCTGGAGGCTTCCTGCCCACGCCCCTCCTCAGAGCAGGGTGTACAAACAGCAGCAACTCCAGCAGTTCTGGGGCAGAAGGGCAGCCCTGGGCACCTCAGGTGAGTCTGAAGTCTTTGAAGTCTTCAGAGTCTAGGCGGTAATGTCCTCTGCTTTTCCAGTGTCGGGTAAGCTTCAATGTGCGCTTTATGGCTTCCCTAGTGGTGTGTGACAAAACTTTTCCTGGGGAGATACTGTACACATCAACTCATCCCAGGTAGGGAGCCATGACACACGAGAGTACAGACACCACCAAAGTTCAACTTAGTCCACCAATGAGTTTCCATATAGGATCATGAGTGAAAGGTTACATACATGAGCAGAAATGACTCAAAGACAGCTGCATCACCAAAGCCCACACCAGCATGGCTGACAGCTCACAAAGCTGAGAGCCTGGAGTGCAATTCACAGCCTGAAGGCAGCTCAGCACATTGGAGAGTGTCCCATCCAAGTGACTCTGGTCTAAACCTTGTCTGGCATCTGGTCTGACCTCTAGTCATCATTGCAACTATAATCAGCTGGTCTCAGAAGAACTTTTCTTACCCCAACAGGGAGGATCCTAGTGAATCTGCTTAGTTTCAGGGACTTCCTGAAGCTGCTGAGCTTTTAAGGGCACCATGCCTCCTGCCCCTGGTTTGTGAGAGAGATGGAGGGGAGGAAACTGGGCTCTGGCTGATTGGGGCCTCACTCATATTCACTGTTGCTCTTCTTTGGAGGCAGAAGCATTGAGAAGTTGAAGTGCTTCAACCGCCTCTTGCTGGCTGTGCTCAAGGGTCACAAGGGCCGCTGTGAGAGACTTAGTATGCAGCTGGGCCAGCGGGAGGCTGAGACCACAACCCTGTGCCTGGCCCTGCAATACAGGTCTGTGCCTACTGCCAATGACGGTGGTGGCTGGGAGTGGAGCGGGGCTGCATCCCAAGATGAGCCTATGTAAAGAGGGACATAGGGCCTTCAGAAGGCACAGGGCCTTACCATGAGGTCTTGTTCTGACCCATAAAGTATGTAGGGTGGGGGCTGTCTTTTAGTGGTTTGTGGTATTTTTATTTGAAATGGGGTCTCACTGTATAGCCCAGGTTGGCCTGGAACTTGCTATGTGGCCCAGGCTGGCTTTGAATCCATAGAGCTCTGCCTACCTCTTACTGGGCTGGGACTGAGTGCTGAAACACTCAGATCCTGTCCCACAGTGAGGATTGTGAGGAGGCAAATGGAGTGCTGCTCACTCTGACGACTGCTGGAGCTGGAGCCACCAAGAGTGACCTGCAGGCTGCAGAGATAGAGGCATCTAGGCTGCTGGTTGAGAAGGAAGCTGCTATGGATGGAGAGATACCTTGGCCCAGGTACCCTCAGGAAGCACAAGAGCTATGCTGAACTATGGGGTGCATGTCCCAGAGCCTGCTGCATATGGGGATGTAATGTCCCTGTCATGGGGCCTGACTGGAATAGGCCATTCAGTGACACCAAGTGTGGCGACACAAACCTTTGATCCCAGCACTCAGGAGGCAGAGTTTGAGGAGCTCAAGGTCAGCCTGGTCTACATAGCAAGTTCTAGGCAATACTGGTCTACACAGTGAGATTCTGTCTCAAATAAATAAATACAACACCAAACATACAAGCAAATCACCACGTAGTCTCACATAGATGCATAGACTCTGGTTTCAACCTCTAAAGCTGGAGGGAAAAATCAGTGAAAAGAAAAATTATTAAATTTTGGATTTTGACTTCAGAAGTGTCAATCCATCATGGCAACAGGAAGCATAGAGCAGGAAGTGCCCCGGCATGGTGTAGCCCTAAAGCAAGGAGGCACTGTAAAGCCCTGTGGGGGCCTGGCAGGGTGAGCAATGCCCTTTATTCTTCTGTCTGTCGCGGTACCTGTGAACTCACTGCAGAGAGCGTCTCAGCTGTCCGTGCAGCCTCAGTGTCCAGTACGGACTGTGCATACCACATAATTACATACAAACTCCCCTGGTGGTCTTCCTACCATCTAGGTTCCACCACCTTGCTATGTATCTGACCCTCCTGCCTCCACCTCCTGAGAGCCGGGATGGAGCCACATGCATGCTGGGCAAGCTCTCTGTGGACTGAGCCCCAGCAGCTGCCATATTATCTGCTGGAAGACTGCCCCGTGGGGACAGTTATGTATCACGATCTCCCTCCTGTCTCCTGTAGCCCTGAGGGCAGCAGTGTGGAGAAGCCTACACCAGAGGAACTGGCTGCTCAGCTCCATGGCTATATCCAGCATCTCCGGGAACACTGGGCTCTGGTGAAGATCCCCCCGGCACTCAGCCCTGACACCACACCCTGGCCCAATATGCCCCACGCAGAAGCAACAGTGCAGGCCATTCTGGAAATACAACCTGGCCCAGCCCTACCTCGGCTAGAGAAGCCTCAGATCCAGCAGGACCTGGTGGCTACTCAGGTAGGAATGTGTTGACAATGTCACAACACACTCTTGATGATGTCAGTGGAGAACAGAGGCAAGCAGGGTTTCCCTTGGATGGCTGTCCCACCTGGTCCTGTATTCATTCAGTCCCAAAGAAACACGGAGGCTTATATTAATTATAAACTGTTTGGCCTTTAGCTAAAGTTAATTATGAACTAGCTCTTACAATTTAAATTAACCCATAATTCCTGTCTATGTTTAGACACGTGGCTTGGTACCTTTTATCAATGAGGCATTCTCATCTTACTTCCTCTGAGTCTGGCTGGTGACTGACTCTCTGCCTTCCCTCTTCCCAGAATTCTCCTAGTCTGGTTGCCCTGCCTCTACTTCCTGCCTGGCTACTGGTCAATCAGCGTTCTATTAAACCAATATGAGTGACAGATCTTTACAGTGTACAAAAGCATTATCCCACAGCAATAGGCAGTTGGCTTCTTATATGAAGAATTAGAGTTGAGGAGGTTTTTGTTTGTTTGTTTTTTCCAAGACAGGGTTTTTCTGTAGCTTTTGAGCCTGTCCTGGAACTTACTCTATAGACCAGGCTGGCCTCAAACTCACAGAGATCCTTCTCCCTCTGCCTCCCAAGCGCTGGAGTTGAGGTTTTGAGGGATGCATAGGAGTTTCTCCTCCTGATTAGGTTTTCCTTAAGATTCTGTAAGTTGCTGGGCGGTGGTGGTGCACGCCTTTAATCCCAGCACTCAGGAGGCAGAGGCAGGCGGATCTCTGGGAGTTCGAGGCCAGCCTGGTCTACAAGAGCTAGTTCCAGGACAGGCTCCAAAGCTACAGAGAAACCCTGTCTCAAAAAACAAACAAAATATTTGTGTTGAGAATTTGTTGGTTATGCTGTTTTCTTTGATCAGAGAGTTTATTTTCTCTATGGTATCTTCAGTGTCTGAGATTCTTTCTTCTATCTCTTGTAATCTGTTGGTGGTACTTGACTCTGTAGTTTCTGTTCGTTTATCCAAATTTTCCATCTCCATCCTTCCCTCGGTTTGTGTTTTCTTTATTACTTCCACTTCATTCTTCAAGTCTTGAACCGTTTCCCTTACCTGTTTGATTACTTTTTCTTGTTTCTCTTGGTTTTCTTGGGTATCTTTGAGAGATTTATTCATTTCCTCTACCTTTTTGTTTGTAATCTCTAATTGATTATGGCAGTTTTTCCCCTCCTGTTTAAGGTCCTCTATTATTTTCATATAATTCACTTTTGGGTCGAATTCTTCTAATTCTTCTGGATTAGGGTGTACACTTCTCATTTCGGGATTCCTGGATTCTGGTGATGTCACGTTGCCTTTCAAGTTGTTGGGGGAATTCTTGCATTGGGGCCTGCCCATCTTTTCCTTCAAATGGAGCCAGGAGAGGCCTGGTGTTTTGGACCAGTCTTTGCTGTGACTAACTCTCTGGGTGTATCTCCTCAGTGTAGGGGCAGGAACCATTCCCTACCAGATGAACTCCTCAACACCAAAACAGGGATGCCTGGTATTCCAATGACCCGCGGAAAGAAGGCTGAATGCAAGGTGTAGGGCGGGGTCGAGTAGAACACAGGCGACACTGCCATACAAGCTGGGGGTGCCTGCGCTCCCTTTCGGGGTTGCTGAGGCCTGCCCGCTAGGCAGGCACTCACTGCTCTGGTTGGGTAGCCTTAGTGTAGGGGGGTTTGTGCTCTCTACCGGGACAGTCCGCCCCAGGATAGCACACACTCACCCGTCCAGATGGAACGGTGATTTTTTTTTTAGATTTTTTTGAGACAGGGTTTCTTTGTAGCTTTTGGTTCCTGTCCTGGAACTAGCTCTTGTAGACCAGACTGGCCTCGAACTCACAGAGATCCGCCTGCCTCTGCCTCCCGAGTGCTGGGATTAAAGGCATGTGCCACCACCGACCGGCCTCAATTCTTAACATCTATGCCCTAAGTAATATTTTAAGATAAACATTACTATAGCTTAAAACACATAATTAATTTCCACATGCTAATATTTGGGAACTTAAATACCTCATTCTCACCAATGTGCATGTCATCAGTGTGCAGGTCATGCAGACAAAATTAATAAACTCTGGATTAACTGAAGTTTTAAATCAAATAAACCTAACAGATATTTACAGAACATTCCACCTAAACACAAAAGGGTGCACCTTCTCAACAGTATCCAAAAGAATTTTCTCCCAAACGGACCACATACTTAAACATAAAGCAAGTCTCAACAGACACAAGAAAATTGAAACAATTCCCTGTATCTATCAGACCATTAGAGAATATCAACAACGAAAGAAAGGAAAGCATATATAAGTTCATGGAAATTGAAGATCTCTATATTGAATGAAAAGTGGACCAAAAATAAATAAGAAAGAAATTAAACACTTTCTAGAATTCAATGAAAACGAATACATAACATACGCAAACTTATGGGACACAATGAAAGTAGTGCTAAGAGCACTAAGTGCCTACATTAAAAAAATGGGAAGATATCATACTTAATAGTAACACCTCAAAGTTATTGAACAAAAGGAAATATGTCCAAGAGGATTGGACCAGAAGAAATAAACTGACAGCTAAATCAATAAAATAGAAATCAAGCTAATTGTACAAAAATCAGTGAAAGAAAGAATTGGTTCTTTGAGAAAATCAACAAGATAGATAAACCCTTATCCAAGCTAAATAAAGATGGGCAAAGTATATCCAAATTAATAAAATCAGAAACCGTATGGGGACATAACAACAGATACTGAGGAAATCCAGAGAATTACAAGGACATACTTTAAATCATGCATTTCATCAAACTGGAATATCTATAAGAAATGAATAATTTTTCTCAATAGGAACCACTTACCAAAGTTAAATTAAAATCAGATAAATAAATAGACCTACATCCCCTAGTGAAATAGAAGCCATCATCAAAAGCCTCCTCCCACCCCACAAAAAAACCCAAAGTCAAATGGCTATAGCACAGAATTCAACCATACTTTAAAAGAAGAGTTAATGGCAATACTCCTCAAATTAGTTTGCAAAATAGAAACAGAAGAAACAGTGCCCAAATCGTTTTATGAGGCTGCAAACCAGATACCCAAAACAGAGAAAGACTCAACAAAGATACTTACAGACCAATTTCCCTCATGGACATATATGAAAAAGTACTCAATAAAATACTTGCAAATCAAACCCAAGACTATTTCAAAAATACCATCTATTATGATCAAGCAGTCTTTAACCTAGAGATGTAGGGATAGTTCAGCATATGAAAATTAGTCAATGTAATCTACTGTATAAACTGAAGAAAAAGCATATGATGATCATTTTGCTAGATACCAAAAAAATCTTTGACCCTTTCATGATGAAATACCTCAACACAAAAACAAACACATTGACCCTGATAGGAGGGAATATAGGGAATAGGCGGAACATGCCAGCAAAGGAGATGGTTTCAGAAGAGAACATTGGCAGTGCAGGCACTAAGATCAACAATTAATAAAGGACCTCAGGGAACCGAAAGGCTTCTGTAAGGCAAGGAACACCATGAGTAGGAGAAAATAGAGGCTGACAGAATGGGAAATGATTTTCATCATCCCGCATCTGACAGAGGGCTAATATCCAAAATATATAAAGCATTCAGTAGACTAGACACCAACAAATCAAATCATCCAATTAAGAAACGTGGAACAGATGTAAACAGAAAATTCTCTAAAGAAGAATCACAAATAGCTGAGAAACACTTAAAGAAATGTTCAACATTCCTTTTGATCAGGGGAATTTGAACCAAAAACTCCTTTGAGATTCCACATTACACCTGTCAGAATGGCTAAAGTCAATGGCACAAATGACAGCTCATGGTGGTGTGGATTTGTAGCAAAGGAAACACTCCTCCATTTCTGGTGGGAGTCTATAGCTGCCCAGCCTCGATGGCATCAATATGGTGATTCCTCAGAAAATTGGGAACTGATTTACCTCAAAATCTAGGTACACCATTCTTGGACATATGTCTAAAGGATGTTCTATCCTATCACAAGAACACTTGCTCAAATATCTTCACATTGGCATTATTCATAATAACCAGAAAGTGGAAATAACCTTCATATCCCTCAATGGAAGAATGGATAAGGAACAGGCAGTACGTTTACAGAAGGGAATATTACTTGGCTGTTTGAAAAGTGATATCCAATTGCTATTGTAAGTAAATGGGTGGAACTAGAAAAAAGTCAAGCTGACTGAGACAACTGAGATTCATAAAGATGCCTATGATATGTGTTCACTTATAAGTGGGCATCAGTTGTTAAGTAATTGATAATCAAGCCACTTTCCACAACCCAGACAAGTTAGGTACAGAGAAGGTCACTAGAGGAAGGAAACACAAGAATTTCCCTGGGAAGAGAAAATAGATTAGATTTTGCCAGTGAACTTTGGTTGAGTGGGGAGGGAATTGAAAGAGATCCTGTAGGGGGAGGGGTGGAGGGAGAGAGTGAGGAGAGAGAGTGTTGGAGTTGGGGGGCTCCCAGAGGCTGCTATGGAAAGCTAGTACAGATAAAACTTCCTGTAATCTATGTGGGGGATCCTAGTGAGGACTCCTAGAAGTGGAACATACAGAGTCTGAACTGATCATCTTCTGTAGCCAAGAAAGGCTTCCAGTGCTGAGACTGGATTGCATTCAGTTGAATATTTGGTTGAATGGGGATTCTGTGGAGATCCCTAAACAGCTCCGAGAGGACAGAGTGTTGCTCTCTGAAAACTGACAGTGGGGTCCCATTGTTGTGGACAACATCTACACATCATTGAACCTAGAGAGAGCAAGCTGTTGCCTGAATGGAGCCTTCACCCATATGCTCTAGTCTCTTTGGCATGGGAAGGTACTCTGCAGGTTACAGAGAGAGAAACATGACATCAACTCATCCACAAAAACCTTGACTTACAGTCTGTCCTCCCTGAAAGTTATGCTGGGGCACTGTTGGTTCAGAACTTGAAAGAGTGGCCATACAATGTCTGGCTTAACTTGAGACTCACGCAAGGTGAGGCAGTCCATGCCCTACAATCCCTGGATGGCTAAAATCTGGAGACCAAATAGCCCAGAGACATAGTACAGAAGCAAACATAACTAAAAAAAAAAAAAAAAAAAACCAATGAACTGACTACTAATATCCTATCGATGTTCTGCTATACTCATAGATTGGTGCCTTGCTGGTCCTCATCAGAGAGCTTTTCTCTAGCAGCAGTTGTGTGGAAGTGAATATCTAAATTGGAACTTTCTATCAGTCCTACCCATTGGAGCTCAGGAAAAGTTTCAGAAGAATTGGGAGGGGGGATTTTAGGAGTCAGCGGGTGTGATGGGCTGGAGGACACTAGGAGAACATGGCCCACTGAATCAAGTAAACAGGGTTCACAAAGGCTCACAGAGTTATGTATGGGGCCTTTATGGGTCTGCACCATGTTCTCTGCATATATGTTGGTGTTTCAGTGGGACTCTTAATAGTGGGAGTGTGCGTGGTGTGTCTCTGACTCTTTTGTCCACTCTTGGGATGCCTTTCCTCCTATTGGAAAGCTTTGTCCAGCCTCTGTATGGGGGGCCTTTTTCTTTTTTTGTCATGCTTGCCTGTTCTTTTCTGAAAAGAAACCAAAGGGCAGCAGATCTGGGAAAAGGGAGGTTTATAGGAGCTGAGAGAAGTGCAGGTAGAGAAAACTATGGTTGGTATCTATTGCATGTGAGAATGATTTATTTTCAATAAAAAGAAATGTTCACTCAATAAAAAAAATGTGAATCGTTGAAGAGTTACAACACTTTAAAACAGAGTTATTAACTATGTAATCTCTACCCAAAGGAGAGCTTAAAATTTTCTTCCTCTAAAATATTAACGAGGAGCAGGAATCCCTATGATTTGATGGCATATAATATTTTTCACTTATACCTGGGATTGATATAGGCCATGGCTAGTGGGAAGGAGGAAAAATTGCCTTTTCTGTGAAGAGTAAAATTTATGGACAGATCAATAGTAAGGGTTGGATTCTGCCTCCTGCAGGAAAAGCCTCTGTTACTGGAGGTCTCAAACACAATGAGAGCTGGAGGGTTGCACTGAGCAGAAACCAGCTATAATGTAAGAGATGAATTAAAGGTAATAACTTCATCAGTTCCTTCAGGACAGACATCTGTTTTCTCCAGGTATAGCTTACTTCCTGGCATTTATGGGACTCCCAACATAGACTCTTGAATGGTTAAATGAATGAAAGCTACCTTTATATTATTCGTCTTAAAGCTACCTGTCTACTAATGATGAAGCATCTTAAATTATATTTACACCGATGCTTTTGAGATGACTATAATTTAGCACCTATGTCTTAAAAACACAAACATATAATCTACTGACCTTGGACATTTGGTTGAAGCATCAATTTTAATTTAAGTATTTAGACTAGGTTTGAGCTTGTGATGCAAACCCTTAATCCTAGCTACTCAGAGACTGAGACAGAAGGACTGAACATTAAAGTCTCATTTGAACTACACTGTGTGTTCAAAGCTAATCTTTGGAATGTAGTGTGATCATATCTCAAGACTTTAAAAGGATCTGGTGATGTATCTCATTGTTAGAATGTGTAACAAACATGAGCAAAGCCCAGGGTTTAATGCTATTTTAATAATTAGATCAAATAACCATGGGAGAACTGCTATTTTCTGAAGGGAAATTAAGGAGGAGTGGACCTTGGGTCTGGGGAGCAGGGGGTGTATGACTGGGAGGAGGGAAGGAGGTTGAACTGATGAAACATGAAAGAAGATAAAAAATATAAACAAGAACCACTCCTTTGACATTTACATGGGGATTTCCTCCTTTAAAGCTGTTTCCAGCCATTGATCTCACAAGATGCCAAATCCTTAGAAAGTCTTGGAATAATCACAGAAATCAACAATTGGATGGGATGTTAGTGAGCTACTGGAAAAGTGGATCGTGTGTGTGTGTGTGTGTGTGTGTGTTTATTACAGATGGTGGGCAGCCTGCCCACATTGCTGCAGCCTACCTCCTCTGCCTCAGCACATAGCTCACAGATCTTCTCATCGGTCTCTTCATAGTGATTCTTCACCTTCTCACAGGACTCTTGCAGTGAAATCTGCTCCCTCCATAGCTTTCGGTTCTCCTCTTTCAACATGCTCACTTTTTTCTTCAACTGAGTTCGCTCACTCAGGAGCTGCTTGTGGAGGATGCTGAACCATCATAAAAATACCATGAGCCCTACCTAGCCTCCATCTCCCACATCATCCATGCAAAGTCCCATGTCCCCAGACAGCCCTATACCAGAGCCCACAGTCAACATGCCAGGATAACCTAGTGGCTGTCAAATGTCAGAGAATGGCCAAATTACAGAAAGACTCAGAGTACTTCTGAAAACTGTTACAATAAAAGGAATGTACTTCTGAGAGCAGGGTTTGCCTCCTACCACATGTACTTAACTGTCCATGGTATTGGGAAAGCATCAGCAGGTTGAGAAGTAGAAGACAAATATTCAGTGAGGGAGGACAGCAGACCCAATTGAAATATATTCTATCTATGGGAAGAATGGGATCACCTCTGTAGACCCCTACAAGAGCCCCCAAGACCCACAAATGCCTGACACCCTTATCATGGTACAAATAGATTTTTAATCTAGAGGCTCCTGAGGCTGGCAGGACAATGTTCTGATGGACTCACAGATACTTCAGTCTTAGCAAAACTAGTCCAGTAGGTCCAAGTCAAGAGCATAAGACAAACTGCTTTTTATAGGGAGACAGGCCAAAAGGAAAGTCCTCACTTTGGTTCAAAGACAAAAACATGGCAAAAGCAGTCACTCCCAAGGAACAGAGTCCCAGTGAAGTCAGTTACTCACCTGTAAGAAACAGTTTCCTCAGTCAGCAACTTGCACTTGTACAAGGCTTCTCTCATCTCCATGGGGAATTTCTGTAGCTCCAACATCACTTTCTTATGCTCCATATTCACCATCTCCAACTCAAAATTTAGCCTGTATTAGGGCATAGCCCCAGAGCAAAGAACCCCGTGAATTCTGGACTTAATGACCCTATGATTTCAGGCTGTGCCTTAAACACCCCAGCACAGTCAATGTCACATTCTGATAGCTATCAACTAGGACAACCTGGTGCTGTTTAAACTTGCTGACCAGGCCCCAGACCAGCAGTCAGGGATGCAAAGGGAGTGATCCAGAGCTGCATGAGTTCCATCAATGGGCCTGGAGGAATAGAACAGTTAAGTCCTCAGGAGCCTGTGTCACAAGTCTGATCCCACCAGAAATCTATGATAATGTTGTTCCTGTCTTCAGAACGGGGATTTTTGATCCCAGGTTTCTATTGCTACATGGATTTCTAAAGCACAAAATCAGTATTTCCAGGGAGGAGAACCGACTTAAGGACAGATTTATAAGTCTCCAGTGGATTCCAATGGACTTCCAAGGTGAGCACACAGGCCAGGAGCCCCATCGTGGTCATAGTGGAGTTCCCTGACCTTAAGGGAACTTAGTGGGATCACCTGGAAACTGTGGCACAGAAAGAACCACATGCCACAGACCCCCAGATGCCAGGACACACACACACACGTACATGGAGGATGCCAAATAAATGTTGGCAGGCAGAATTGTCTCAGAATATAAGAAACCAGACTAGAGAAGAGCAGTGATGAAGTTCAGACTTCAAATCATACACTGAGATGCATCAAGACAACCAGGCCCGTGCAGCTGCTCCCAGGAGCAGCCAGTACTCAAGTACTTGCTGGTTAAGCAAAAAGACTCACCATAAACTCACAGCACCTAGTATTGTCCACACACCAACACCTGTCAAGGCCTCATGAAATGTATGCTGAGAGCTCACAAACTATTGCCTCATTCCAGACTGATCCAGGCCAAGGCTCTGCTTTTTTTTTTTTTGTATTCTTTTTTTTTCTTTTTTTTATTCTTTTTTAATTAATATTTCCACCTGCTCCCCGTTTCCCATTTCCCTCCCCTCATCCCAAATATTGCCCCCTCCCCCCACTCCCCTCCCCCTATCCCCACTCCTCTTCTCCACCCCCCACACCATTCCCCCTCCCTCTCGATACTGAAGAGCAGTCCAAATTTTTTATTTGGAGGAATCACACAGCCTGTATCCTGATATCACTCCTTCCCAGGTTTCAGCTATGCCTCTTAGATGCCCTCAGGATATTTAGTTTGGGCAGAACACTCTGCAGATGCAGTCTCCAATGACCTGAGGAATGCTGGGGTTGACTCAGTAGGGTCAAGACAGTTACCAGGGAACTAAACAAAATGGCTACCTGTTGTTCAAATCCTTGTTGGTATAATTAGCCAGGATTCCACGAAGTTCATTCCTTTCTTGGGTCATCATCTGAAGCTGCAGGGTCAGTGTAGCCACCTTTTTCATCTGCTGCTCCTGCCCAGTAACAGAGTTTGGGTTTGATGTTTTTCGAGTACTCCCTGCAAGTTGATAAATATTAGTGAATTTATGCAGTAGTATGGCACAGGACCAGGAGAGATCATGTTGAGTTTGAAGAAGAGGCCGAGGAAGAGTGAATGCAGGAGCACAGTAAAGACCCCTAGGATCAGGACAACTGTCCTCAAACTGGGAGCCCATAAGCCATGCCTCTGTATCCACTCACTGTGGCTAGCTATGTGCATCAGCCCCTACTGCTGCCCCGCTGGCTGGAAGGCATATGTCACCCAGCCATGCTGCTTTGGAAATATCAACTCATTTCTGATGTGCTGCAGAAAATTCCTGGAGTCTCTAGTGCATAGCACAATGAATCCCTCTTCACCTGTGGCCAGGAATAGAAGTAACTGAATGTCTGAGACCCTGGTGCATAGATGGGGAATTTCCCATGAGATACTCACAGAACCTAAAGAATCCACTGATGATGAGTTGTGCAACACCCTACTCTCACACCTCATTAGTCTGTGACTCCTGCTGGTCTTTGCCTCTCAAAATAAAATTAAGGAACTCACAGAACAGCAGCTGTAACCTTGACAATTCCTGGATCTCTGCCAAACTAACTAGCAGCAATCCTTGACAATGGGTCTGCACTTTAGTTACCAGAGAAACAGCATAAAACCATCTCTTCCAAAGATCTCAGCTATTAAATCCCATTTCTGTAAGGTCTAACTCAACCCCCAAACCTCCTCCTTCGAAAGTCAGATCTCTCTGTCAACCAGGGTGCTCAATCTTGCCATTGTGTCTTCAAGTGAACCCTATATGCACATAATGAGGGCCCCAAGGACACAACATTGTTAATTTCAGAAAAGATGCCAATGACTCTTTAGGATACAGCAGAATGTTCAGAGAATGGACTGTTAGAGTCACTGCCAACTGCTGTCACTTATCTCATAACCATCTCTTCCCCAGTTCACCAAAAGCCAAGCTGGCTTTTTCAGGTGCCTTCCCTGAGACACAGGGGAAGCTCGTCAGCAGCTCTCTGATAGTTAGACTCTAATTAATTCTAATTTAATACTTCATCATGAATGGAGGTCAAGACTCATTTTCTAAACATTCCCAAGGAATGGCTCTTCCCCTCCTAATCAAAAAGATGGAAAGTGAAAGATACTAAGAAATTAGCTCATGTTGATGCGGAAGGAAGTTCAGTTTCATGAAGTGAATGAGTATCTCAGGAAATATCCACAGGACTGTTACAATGTGTGGGGGTGATGGAGATTGTGGGTGTCTCATCAGACCAAAGATAAGTCACATGGGTCATGATGAAGATTTTCCCCAAACTTCAGCGAAATACATTCCATCCATCATGACATTAGCAAAGGTGAGATAACCTAGTGACAGGACAGGCTGGAGACACCTAAGGACAGGGCATCCACAGGTGAGCCTTCACTCGCCAAGAACAGACACTTGCAGGGAGAGTGATGGCTCATTCCTGCACTCAAAGTTAAAGTCAAGTTAAAGTTGACTGGCTATTGAGAGGAACTCAGAAACCCTAGGGGTCACTGACATGCAGCAATACTCAATGGTTCCTACCCTGCAAGTGGCTCTGAGGTAAAATGTGAGATCCTCAAGCTTTGGCCAGGGGACTGTACTCTCTCTGTTATTAGTGACCCACAACCAAAAGAAATCCAGTGTGCTGAAGTACAGTGCTGTAACTGAAACCTCTTTCATCCCTCTCCTTCCTTCCCACTCTGAGTCAAAGCAGATGGACCCCAGCACAGCAGCTGCAGGGTTGACCATTACTGGCTCTCTGCCAATCTAACCATCAGAAACCCTAAACTCCAGATCTACTCTTTAGTAACAGAGAGAAGGATAGATTCATTACCTCCACGAAGCTCTAAGATCCTGTGACTCACTATGAAAACCAAGCTGAAGCCTTCCACCATCAAGAAACTCCCTACTCCCTCCCCAGGACTCACTGCGTTTTCCCCAGAACCATTTATGTCTTGATGTGTGACACTGAGGTTGAAGGCCAGCTTCCTTCTGACTCCCTCTAGTCTCGTTTTGCTCTCCCTTCTGTCTCCCAAGGAGCCTGCTCAGTCTTGCCAACATGGCTACGTCCAAAACCTGTAGGCAGTGAACAGATGCCCCACAGGCAGTTGGTGTTGCCACAACACTGATGACATCACAGAGAATACCAGGGCTCTCCAGGATACAATAGAATGTCCAGGGAGGGGTCTGCTGCTGTCCATGGTACAGCCATTACCTCTGGCTCATTTCCTTACTCCAAAATGACCTGAAACCAAGGTGCCATATCAGGAGCCTCTCTGGGGTCAAAAAGGAAGCTCTTATACAGGTAGTAATAAAAAATTTCCCGTGGAGAATCAGCAGAGCTCACTCAGGCTATAAGTTTGTGAGTGAAGATGTGCTTCACTCTTGATATGTCTGGCTGGAGTCACATGAGGCCAGATGATCCCTGAGATATTTAGAAAAAACAGTCCTAGAAAGAATATGATGGTCCAAACCTTGAATCAATACACTGAGGCAAGAGCAGTGACAAGTCAGAGGTCTGTCGGGGCTGTGTAGAGGCACCCTAAGTTGGAAACACTCATGCACATGCACACGCATACAGATAGAAGAGGCACACAATCATGGGATAGAACATGATGTCGATCACTGCTATGGTGCTTCTATCAGCAAACAAAAGGCAAATTCCTTGGCCTAGAGCCAGCTGTTATGGTATATGTGCTTGTTAATGGCTTTGGGTACAACACCCATTAGGAGATCATGAGAAGGACAGGCATTTGGAGAGGCTTGGGGTTATTGAATCAAAGAGTTTTGTTATAGCCTAACCTCAATTTTCTATTTCTGACAGTTCTTGTAAAGAGGATCCAGCCCATCGTTAGGCTGGAATGCATTTTCTCCAGATCTGGACTTTCTCAACAGAAGCATGTTCCTTAGAACCTAGGGCTGATGAGATCTGTCAGGTGATCTGTGCCATTTCAGATACTGAAGCCCTAAGCAGGTAAATGTGATTAGCATATTTTTTTCTAAATAGGGTCTTGTAGAGCCCAACAAGTGGAGAACCAAACATTTGGCAATACTGGATTGAAAATGTTTTATGAACATACAGAGTGGTGCTATGGTAAAGAGGCAAAAGTGAGAAGTGACATACAGAGGGAATATGATTTGCAAATTAATCTGAGATGCGACAAGATCTAGAAAACAAGGTATAAAGGATCACCAGCAAATTCCAGCAACTAAGAAAGAGGCCTGGACCCAGTGGCACCCTTGGTACTTCAGACAGCTTGGCCTATCAATAATTAATTGTGAGATATCACACTTCTCCAACTCAGGAGATATACTTATCCACCCCAGCCAAATATGCACACAACCATTCTGCATGTGCCTGCTTCTAATCTCACCCAGTCTCCCACACAAAGAGGCTCCACTCTCTTGCAAATGACCTGAGAGTCAGTTGACAGGTGACTGCACCTATGACCCACAATACTTTCTCTCGACCCACCCATGGAATCTGGAAGGTGCTCATGAAATGAACAGAGAGATAAGACTTTACCTACCTGATTCTCAAAATGCAGCCTTGAGATTCTCAATCTCTGGATGACAACCCTAAACCATTCCTCTACAGGAAAGGGAGTCTTGCTGTCAGCTAGTTTTTCTTCTTCCCTTTCCATTCTTCAGAAATCTAGGGGACAGCTTCCTTAAGCCTATTCACAGCTGCACAGGATACAGCTTGGCTTCATAACCCTCAAGTCTCACCTCAAGAAGCCAAAAGAAAATTGACGGAGTTCACAAACACTCCCATGCTTGGAGATGCCAAGGTTATCAATGGTTCACTCTAGCACCTTGCAGGGCCAGAACGTGTTCCCCAGACTAAGCATGTCATCATCTCTGATATCATCTCAGGACACCCAAATCAGGCTGGAAGGAGCCAGGCTCTGTTCCATGGCCTCATAAAGCCCTTAATATTGTGAGGTAAGTACACGTATTATCTTTGCTAAGACCTTTGCCTACCAAAGAAAACTCATGTACCCAAAACATAATAAATTCTGCTATCTCTGGCTCCAATAGAGTCTTGTTCTAATTCTGCATTCCTTAGTAAATGCAACTTGTGTTTTCTATTGCTTAAAGTTTCCTTTTTTCCATAGTCCACACCAGTGAGACTTTGGCTAAATCATGAAGAATAGGCTATTACATCATTCATCATTCATTCACTTTATTTTAAAATTTTTGAGTGATATGCCCTAAAAACAACAGGTCTTTATGTTACCTGCACCTCTATTTTCTAAAAAGCTTTCAGAGATCTCACATACAGACATCCTACCAGTAAAAAAGGGTCCTTAAGGGTTCTGTGCATATTTACCTTTAAGTCTGCAAATGCTTCATGCTTGATGCTTGCAGCCCTTAACTTGGGCTGAACTTAAGACATACTTCCAGAAATAGAATTATCTCAGAGAAGAATTTAAAATAAAAATATGCATATAAAGCTAAATTACCACAATATTTCAAATAAAAATGTCAGCCTTGTATAAATGATGTTACATATACTTGAGCATCTTTCCACATAGTTAGGAACCAGAAATACTTGGAGTGCTTATGCAAAAGTATAAATGTTCATTTATCAGGTGGTTAATGAATGCTGCTCCCATTAGAAATGATAACCTTTGCTGACAGTACAGAGCAACTACTGGCCATGGAATTTTCTGCAAGGTATAATTCAGAGTACAAATGATGCATCACTGGAACACATTACTCAGATATTTTAGTAAAATTTTCACTGTATGATTGCTCTTGGAGAGCACCCAGGTTGCAGTCCACTCAGCCAAAAGGTGGCTCCCAGCCCTCTGTGACTCCAGTTGCAGAAGATATTATGCCCTCTTGTGACCTCTTTGGGCAGTGCAAACAGGTACTGCAGAGACAAACATTCAGGCAAATCACTCACACATGTAAAATGAAAGTGAAGAGAGTTTTTAAATGTCCTGGGTATTATATTCTTCCTGACACACTCATGTACTATTCTAATGTGTTGGTTCATGTGTTATGCATTTTCTGCTAACATTCTTGCTCTTGATGATGTTTAAGACAGGTTCTCCATATGTATTCCTGGCTCTCCTGGAACTCATCATGTAGACTGTGCTGGCTTAAAAATATCCAAATGCTGCTGCATCCTTCATGTTGGGTTACAAGTGTGAATCACCATCCCTGCTCCACCTTTTGGGGTAACTTCATTTTTATTGTTTTTGTTTTGTCAATGAGACAGAATCTCACTCGATAGCCAAACTATCCTAAATTTCACTATGTTGACTAGGTTGACTTTGAATTCTCAGATCTACATGTCTATACCTACTGAGTTCTGGAATTTAAGGCATGAATCATTATGTATAACATGGCTTTCTATGTGTTTTTAATAGATGGAGGATGTTGTTGGAGGCTGCTTGTTCAGTCCTGGCTGCCCAGACCACAAAATAATGACTCAGAAACTATATTATTTGTAATACTGTTTGGCCAATAGCTTAAGTGTATTTCTGGCTTATTCTTATATCTTAAATTAACCCATCTTTATTCATTTGTATATGGCCACGTGACGGTGGCTTACGAGTATGGACATGTCTGGTGTCTGTCTCCAGTTGGACTACATGGTTTCTTCCTGTCTCAGCCTTCTTTCCACCAGCATTCAGTTTAGTTCTGCCTGCCTAGCTTTATTCTGTCTTATCACAGGCCAAAACGGCTTCTTTATTCATTAACCAATAAAAGCAACACACAGAGAGAAGGACTTCCCACACCAGGAGGAGAAGCTATATTCATAGGAAAGAATTTTGGTACTATGAACTTAACCTAGCTAATCCTTTTATTTTCATATGTGCTAAGGTCTGGATTCCATTTCCCAATTCAGAGTTACAGGGAAGTAATCCTTCGTTTCCATAAATATCCCAGGGATTCCTGTAGATTAACCTAAGTTTGGATAAGGTTTTCTATCCTACTAGGCAGAAGAGAAATATATTTTATATTCTTCTGTTTGGTTGTGTTAAGGACTATTAGGCAGTCTGTTCAGTACATTCAGGAAGTAGTTATGGCCAGGAGGATGTTCTGTTTCTCACAGAGACTCTTCTGCATGGACTCTTTGATCACGGTGCTGCTGGGGACCTGAAGTTCCTCTAATACTGAAATGGCAGAGCCTCAAGCACTTAGGAAGTGAATGATTATTCAGACATTTGCTTCAAATGACTAGTGTTCTTAATTAAAGCTCACCCTAGGTGTAAGAATTCTTGATTGAAGAGCTGTTGTCTTTCTAGCTTGAGGAAACTTCTTGAACAAAGTAATATATGGGTAAAGGCAAAGTGAAGCCACACTGCTATGTCGATAAGTGAGTTCAGAATGGACACCACCACTGAATATGGAAAAATTCCAAGGAAGATTCTAGGGTGAGTTAAGGAAATGGCATGCTCCTTCTTGGCTTTGTGTCTCTGATAATCGGTCTGGTGTTCCCTGTGTCTTTTTCTGTTGTAAATCTACTGGCTATTCATGCTGTGCATGTTCCTGTAGACAGTCCAGGTTTTAGCATTTAACCACTTATAGTAGTCTTCAGACACATCTAAATATAATGCTATTACTAGTGCCAAGATAAAATTTCCAAGGTACTTCAGAAGTTAACCTTATTAATAGCAACGTCTCAAAGACTTTGTCTAAACTATTCCAGTTATTTGAATGTACTTATATATTTAAGTCTCCAGATATTCTTTAAACAAGGATAACTGAAAAAAAAGATTCAAAATGATGTACACAGAACAGAATATACTGAGGTTAATGTTTAAATTCATAATTGCTCTAAATGCTGTATTTCAGGATCACACACGAATGTAACTCAGAAATTATACCCAGACTTTTGTCTTCATTTCATATTTGGAGGATTTCAGAATATGCTACCTGAAAACATGGTGATCAGACAACATTTTGAGCACAAGAATGAATATGAAGATGGCCTCTGGTCTTCCCCTGATGCTCATACAACCTAGAAAGGACTTTCTGACAATTTCCTGAAACATGTCAGAAGCACCACATGTCTCTCCATAGAGGAAAGAGCAGCTTCATATCTGAAGACTGATGAAGGCACACACGGAGGACATGAGCAAAAGCTCTATTTGTATTCCCCTGCTTGACTCATGCTGATAATCTGTCTGGTGTTCCCCGTGTCTTTTTCTGTTGTAAATCTACTGGCTATTCATGCTGATTTTAATTTTTCCCATGCTCTATAATGTTCCACTTTTCATCAACTTGGTAAAAAATCTCAGGTCTAAGCACTGTTGAAGGATTCCCATCCTCAGGAAGGCTCTGGAGTTGTGAAAGATTGTGCTAGGTAAGTCTTCGTGCTTTTCTCTTCTTAAGTTCTGTTATGTTGTGGAGTCCCCAACAGGAACCTAAGATGGATGAAATGAGAAAGTAGTTTTTCCTCTGCATTCACTGTGTTTCTTCTAAAACTTCTATTTGTCAGCCAAATGATTATGCTTTTCTGTAAAAAAAAAAAAAGTGCTCTCATCTTCACAAACCTCTCCTATTAGAGACACCATAAAGCTGCTTATTCTCTCTTCTAAGGGTATCTTGGAGGTTTGTTAATTGGATGCTTTTGACCCTATAAGCTCATATGGATCTTATATTATTAAGGGTGTGCCCTTGTTGGAGTAAGTGTGTCCTTGTTGGGGGATGTGTGTGGGAGAACTTGGTGGTGTTGTATACTCAAGCCATGCCTAGTGTTTCAGAGCACGTTTTCTTCCCTGTGGGATCAAGATGTAGCTCCTTCTCCACTTTCAGATCCTTCTAAAGTACCGTATCTACCTGTATGCCTCATTGTCCTGCAGTGATGATAATAGACTATAAACCTCTGAACCTGTGAGTCACGCCCTATTAAATGTTTTCCTTCATTAGAGTTGCTGTGGTTATGGTGTCTCTTCACAGAAATAAAAACTTTAAAACTCTAAGACAGGAAATATCCAAAAATAATTACAGAGTCCACAGGGAATAAAAAAAACAATAATCAGTTTTAAAATTAAGTAACCGATTTCAAGCCAGCCTGTTCTACAGAGTGAGTTCCAGGATAGGCTCCAAAACTACACAAAGAAAACTTGTCCCGAAAAATCAAAATAAAATTAAGTAACTGAATCACATGGCTTCCCAATTGTTTGTGTTTCAGTGAGGTTCTAGGCTACTTTCACAGTCAAATATTTATTCACTGGATGATAGAAAATTAAATGCCACTTAAGATGACCTTTCCCTGAAGATAATGAAAACATTTGTGGAAATGCTAAAAAAGAATCACAGGTATTATGTAATTCATCCTAAAAAAGGAAAAAAGAAGACAATTCAAAGCACAAGTGAATCAACTAGGCCAGGCCCCTTATCTGGGTCTGCAGAAAAAAAAAATGCTTCTAGTCCATTATCAAAAAATCTAAGTTGCACTGACAGTGACTTTCTCATACTTTTCTTCCAAAAGATAAAACTTTACATCAGATTTTAATGTTATTGAGCTGTGACCTTTTACATAGACAGTTTTGAAATTCTTTGAGAATTTAATACATGTATACAGTGACTTTGTTCATATTTGCCTTTATTCCTTTTCAATGGTTCCTGATGCACTCTCTTAATTCCAACATTCCTAACCCCATGCCTGTTTTTGTTTTAAATAACCTACCTAGGGTGACACTGCATGCCCATATGCTCATGTGTAAGAGCCATTACTAAGTTTGCTCAAACCACCTGGTATTCACACCCTAAATTAAACTGACATTTCCTCCTCAAAAAACCATCAACTGTCACCAGTTTCTCAGTAATGCGTGGGGGCCTGTGAGTGCCTTTCTCTTCCGTGCCTTATTGTTGACTGCCTTGATTTTGGAGTTCATGAGTATAGTAGTCCTTTACTGTTTTATTTCAAGCTTTCTAATACCAGCATTTCAGAGGTAATCAAATTTGACATTAAAATACAAATAAGTGTTGACAAGAAATCTGAAGAAACTATTAATGTTTTTAATTTGACTGATTATGTTCCCACATTTATGAGCTATAATTAAAATAATCAAGGCAGTACTATATCATAATCTGACTGTTGCTTTGTATACTTGAAAAGGTTTGAGATAATTTCTTATATGATAATTTCTAAAACACACAACCAGAAACTGAATGTAACAAAAGACCACTGGAAACTGAACTGAGCCTACATCTCCATCTTGATATTCCAGATAACCATGATTTCATTTGTTGTTTGAAAGCTGATCAGCCTGATATCTGGGACATGATTTTGAGTTTTCCCCAGTTCCTCTCTTACAGATTATCAGAGAGATTTACATTATTATTGTGATTATTCCTAGTACTTGAATTGGCATTTTGGAGACAATTCATTTTGGCGGGATACCTTGCTCAGCCTAGATATAGTGGAATGGGCCTCAATCCTGCCTCAAACTGATGTGTCAGACTTTTTGTCTCCACTTGGGAAGCCTTACACTTTCTGAGAAGTTTATGGAGGCTGGGGTGAAAGGAAGGTGGGGAGAGCAGGAAGAGGTGAGGGAGTGGGAACTGGGATATTATTGTAAAATAAGAAAAGATTGTTCTAAAAATAAATTTAATAAAAAATAAAAAAGAAAGTAGGTGATGTATCTAGTTGGAGGAAACATCGTAGGGAACATACTTGAATGGATATATGTTGTCATTAACCATATCCTACCCATCTCTTCTCCTGCATGACTATGAATTATAACCTCTGAAATTGTGATAAAATAAACATTACCACCCTTTAAAAATATCATATACAGTGTGGGTTTGATTTCTCAAAGTAGGATACCCATTGTACTACTTCCTATACTTCCATGATGACATGGAATGACAATCATTAAAGCATTAACAAATAGAGGCTTTCCTCACATATTGTCTATCTCCATCCATCCATCCATCCATCCATCCATCCATCCATCCATATATCCATCCATCCATCCATCCATCCGGGTTTTATTCTCCATATTTTCCCACCCAAAAGATTGGTAATTCATATCTTCTCCATCACTTGCTTAAATTTAGCATTCCTTAAGTCTCTGACTCTGTGACACTAGAAATATTGTGGAAAGGGTATTGGAAAAAAAAAATGTAAGTTGTACTGAAAACAAAATACCAACATCAAACAACTTTACAAACACATTATCTTAGCTTGTTTCTTTATATGACAAATGTAATATAGAAATAATGAATTCAAAGAGTTGATATATTCAGTTTTTATTGCTTCTCTGACACGAAGTTCAAAAAACTTTTTCTGACTAAATACATTTTGTAAAGAGATAAAATCTGTAGAGTTTTCTAAATGGAAATGGAAAGATGTGAACAAAGCCAGAAAATAGACTTATCATAAATCAGAAGGTTTATGGAAGAATCAAGATCATATGTGAAACTGCAGTATCCATTAAAATTCCATAGGACAAAATTCACTACACTTGTATATAATTAGAATGCAATTCTCTCTTTAGAATAAAGGTGATAGAATATGCCACTTATGTAACTCTCTGTTTGGAATGCAGGTGATAGAAGATGCCACTTAGGTTCAACTTTTTATACAGAGAAAAGGAAAACACATGCTAGAACTTGCTTTTGAACCTTAACATGGCCTGCAAAGAGACTGTCTTGGTCAGGGAGTAATCTGTCTCTCAACTGCTTGAAGTACAAAAGACTTTCAAAATATCAATGAAACATCCTGTCAAAGCTTGACACATGACATTGTAGGCTATGAGAACATGTGGGATCAATCTAACTTCTATAAAAGTTGGAAGGAAGGTCATATACTTACTTAAACCTTCATGACAGGAGGCCGCGATGGAGCGCAGCCCGGGCGGGCGCCGGCGCTGGAGCCCAAACACCGGGTGGAGCGGGAGCAGAAGCAGGAGCCACAGCCTCAGCCCGCGCCAGGCCGGGGCAGGGGCCCGCAGGGCCGGGCTGCTTGCAGCGGCGGGGCCCGAGCCCCCCAGCGGCTGAGCCGTGACCTCCAGCCCCGCACGCGGTTACCGGGACCCAGCGCGCGACGACCGCTCCAACCCGGGCCCCCTAAGATCTGCTTGCTGCAACCGCACACCTGAAGACACAGAGCGACCCAGCTTCGGGGCGGTAGCCCTCCCTGCTGCTCCGGTACACAGGATCCCCCAAACCTAGGACAGCGAGAGCAAACCCTCTTGCTAACGAGAAGCCGCGGGCACCCCAAAGCCCCGGGACCTGGGCAACCGAGCCCCTAGCGACGCCCTCCGCGTCCCGGCTTATGGTGGTGGTGGTGCCCTGAGCCCCTCTCGGGCCAGGCTGACGAAGACCGACAGGGCGCCCAGACCCCCTGCCGCGGCGTTCCCGAGGCCCCAGCCCAGGGAGAAGATGAGCGTGGGCTGCCCAGAGCCTGAACCGCTCCACTCCCTGCCTTGCTGCGGGTCGGGGGCCGCCCCTCTACCAGGTGCAGGTGTGCCCCTCCTCACAGAAGACATGCAAGCACTGACACTGCGCACACTGACTGCCAGCGACCTTACCAAGCACTACAAGCTTGTCCGGGAGCTGGGTAAAGGGACCTATGGGAAGGTTGACCTGGTGGCTTACAAGGGCACAGGCACCAAAATGGCGCTGAAATTTGTGAATAAGAGCAAGACAAAGCTGAAGAATTTCCTGCGTGAAGTGAGCATCACCAACAGCCTGTCATCCAGCCCCTTCATCATCAAGGTCTTCGACGTGGTCTTCGAGACTGAGGAATGCTATGTCTTTGCCCAGGAGTGCGCGCCTGCTGGAGACCTGTTTGACATCATCCCTCCCCAGGTGGGCCTCCCCGAGGACACGGTGAAGCGCTGTGTGCAGCAGCTGGGGCTGGCGCTGGACTTCATGCACAGCAGACAGCTAGTGCACCGCGACATCAAACCCGAGAACGTGCTGCTGTGTGACCGTGAGTGCCGCCGTGTGAAGCTGGCGGACTTCGGCATGACGCGGCACGTGGGCTGCCGTGTGAAGCGTGTGAGCGGCACTATACCCTACACAGCGCCCGAGGTGTGCCAGGCGGGCCGTGCCGATGGCTTCGCGGTGGACACAGGCGTGGATGTGTGGGCGTTCGGAGTGCTTATCTTCTGTGTGCTCACCGGCAACTTCCCGTGGGAGGCTGCGTCGGGCGCCGATGCCTTCTTCGAGGAGTTCGTGCCCTGGCAGCGGGGCCTCCTGCCGGGGCTGCCTTCGCAGTGGCGCCGCTTCACCGAGCCTGCACTGCGCATGTTCCAGCGGCTGCTGGCTCTGGAGCCCGAGCGTCGCGGGCCGGACAAGGAGGTCTTCCGCTTCCTCAAACAGGAGCTCACATCTGAGCTTCGGCGGCGGCCTTCGCACCGTGCACGCAAACCTCCTGGGGACCACCTGCCCGGGACCCTGCGCCTCGAGGCTCCTGCACCGCTCAAGCGCACCGTGCTCACCGAGAGTGGCAGCGGTTCACAGTCCTCGCCGCCCAGCGTGGTGCCCGTTCCGGTGCCCGTGCCCGTGCCTGAGGCTGGTCTGGCTCTGTCCGCTCCCTCGGGCAGGACCGATGGCCGTGCAGACAAGAGCAAAGGGCAGGTGGTGCTGGCCACGGCCATCGAAATCTGCGTCTGAGCTGCTAGGGAAGCCGCGTATGCTCCAACCCATACTGGGGACAGGGAGCAGCCACAGCGCGGTGGGAGGGAGTAGTGTAGAATAAGAGGCCCAGACACCCGGGTCGGTGGTGGGCTGGTGACATAGTTAGCGGATGACCATGTGTGTGGCCAGCCTCAGCCCAGAGGAGCCGAGGCCCCTGACAAAGGCTGGGAGCTTGTGGGCCAGACTGAGCTCTGGAACCTGGACACTTCTGGCGCTTCACACCCCTTGGCAGATCACCCTACAATCTTCCATCCAAACCTGGGCCCAGAAAGGGGCCTTTGGTGTTGGGCAGAGATGAGCACGAGACCCTTAGAAACTGGCTGGGAACAGGCACTGGGTTGACAACAGTGGTGCCCAGGAGGTCAGAGGGAGAGGCCAAGCCCCCTAAAGGTAGCAAAAGTTGTGTGCAGGAACAGACCCAAATATTAGAGATGCCCCCTCACCTCTTCCTGCTGATGGGTACTTAGATCCCAGAAGGGAGAGCCATTACCGCAGCCACGAGGCCATTGGGAACAGAGTTCCAGTAGGTACCCCTCCTGAGGGTATAGGGGAACAGATGGCAGGAGAACGGGAGGCTTGGCACTCCTGTGTCTCTAGGGTAAGGGGGTGCATTCACAGCCCAGCTGCTCCTTCCCTGGGCACTCAGCAAGCAGGGAAACAGTTGCGCTAGTTATTCCTGGGGTTTGTCAATCACGTGTGTGAGCCTCACGGTTCTAGGGCAGTACCCTTGCAGGGGAGGAGCGCATCCGTGGATGGGACAGGAAGTCGTTGAAGTCAGAGTGAGTGTGATGTGTGTCTGGTGACTTTGAGGGTCCGGACACCTCACCAGGCAGCTGCCAAGAGCCAGGCCTGTGTTTTACCACACTCCTCAGGGAATCCCAGGAGACACCTGCTGTTGGCTCAGGTTCTTCGGCAGCAAAACAGGATTTCACCTTGCCCCTGCTCTCCTTTGGGACTCCTACTCAATGTGGAGGCTTAAGGAACCCCTGTAATAACCTCAGCACAGGGAGGCTGTGCCTTCCGCCTGGCACCACCCAACTGGCCAGCCTGGGTTGCCTCTCTTAGGGTCCCTCCAAAAGTTCTGGGTCATTCTAAGAGGTTCCATAGTGGGGCTGGCTGGCTAGCTGCAAGGGGCACCAACCACCCCTCAGCCTGGAGCCCCCACCTCTCTACATAACCCCTTGCTCCCACCACAAAGGGCTATAGGTCTCCCTGCCCTGCCTGAGTCCAGTTTACAAACTGTGGTTGCTCCAGGGCCTGGTCCCACTTTCCTGGGGTGCCACCACTTCCCTAGTGGACAGAGGGCCCACATGCCAGGTAAGTAGCAAACCCCTCCTCCTGCCGAGAGCCGAATCTCAGAAGGCCCCCATCACTGCCCTGGCCCACTTGGGGCCACCAGGCCCTCCTTCCCAGCCGCTACTTCTCCTCTTGCCTTAGGCCTCTCCACCCTGATCTGCAATAACAAGGAAGCGAGATTCCACAGTAGACATCCCGCGTCCCATGTGCACCCTCTCTCTGTTGAGATCCTGTGTGGGAGGCCTCTCCCTTGTAGTATCTGGTAGTCCTCAGAAGAGACATTAGGTATGTAGCCCAGCCCTATCCTTCAGAGGCAGCAACCAGCCTGACCCTGAACCGGACTCAGGCTGGGTCAGGCTCCGCTCTTGCTGCCACCACTGGTACTGTCTCTGTCTGTTGGGTTGGGACCCTTTGCCCCTTAGGAAAGGTGTTGGTTACAGATGTTTACCTCAGTTTGTCACTGTTGAAGAAACAAAATAATAATAATAATAGCAAAAAAATAACATCGTAGACATGGAGACTTAGAAGACAAAACCCACAGGAGAAACCTCCCCCTTTGCAGTTTTTCTGTGAAGGTATCGTTTGTTCATGTACGCACACGTATGTGTGTGTCTCTGTCTCACCCCAGGGCAGGCCAGATCATCCATTGACACCTGTCCCAGCCTGTGTGTCCCTCACACTGCCCCTGTCCTTTGGTGCTTCCCAGGGGCCCCTTGAACTGGCTTGTGGGCTGTAGGGGAGCTTCCTGGATAGGAAGTGGGGCCTTCAGTTAGCTAGAGGTCTCCCACCAGATCCTGTGAGTAGAGGGCCCCAGGCTGTGTGATGCTCCCTGAGCCCACAACACAGTGCTGGTGGTTGGCATCTGTCCAAGTCTGGGGCAGGGCCCTGGATTGAACCCAAGCCCTTGAGCCTCACGCTCCTGTCTTGCCTCCCCTACCCCATGTCTTTGTAAATACTCTGGCATCCTTTGGCCCTGGGGAGGTTTTTAAATGTGTTATTTACATCTCTAACTATGACAATTGCTATAAAATAAAAATTTAGAAAGATAAAAAAAAACCCTTCATGACAAAAAGGATACATAATCTAATGAAATATTCATGAAATCATTTCTGATGGACTGGCTCAAAGGAAGCACTAGGATGTTTGGTTATCACAAACACAGCTCTCACAAATATCACAGACTGGAGATGGTGAATGATAGGTTTTGCTGAAAAAACTATGTATGAGAGAAGCAGTGCTTTATGGCCGAGTCACTCACCATGCTGGAGCTGTGCTTACAGAGGAGGTGAACAATAAAGTTTGCTTCACCAGGAACTTCAGGACTTGTGTGCAGCTTTAGTGCCTTTGCAGAGCTCCATGGTAGACTGTGATCTTGTGGAACCAACTAATATTTTAAGGAAAGGATGAAATATTATGTAAAAACTTCCTTTTTGACATAAATATTTTCTGTTATTTTTGAGATTATAATTACATTATTTCCTCTTCTCTTTAATCTTTCCAAAACCTCCCTACACTCTCCCTTGCTGTTTCTCATGTATGGCCTCTCTTTTCCTTCATTGTTGTTACGTGCATATACATGTATACATGTACTTTTACAGTCCTAAATGTAAACCAACCATTCCTTTTAGCTAGCATATAAGCTTTCTGGACTCATTATTTGATATGGGATTACAACAGGTGTGCTCTTCCCTGGGTGGAAGTATTTCCTTAAGTCTCAGAAAGTTCTAAGGAAAGAGTTAGGAAGTTCATAAGACTCAGCATTTAAATTATGGCTGGGAAAGCTGGAACTTAAAAGAATAATAAGGCCCTTCTGCTCCCAAGCTTACATAGGTTTTAAGTTAGAACTGAAGAAATGAGAACCTCCGTCTCAGTCAGTTGCAAACAAGTCATGCAGACATGTTCATGGTTCTAGTTTTCCTGAGTCCCCCATTCTAATGGGAGCCTTTGTGATACCACACATTTGTTATTCATATTCCTGTAAGTAATCCCGTACCTATACTCCTGTATTAATCTCAAGAAACTCATTAATTTGAGGAAATAGGAATTACACAGTCTTCCCCGGATGTCAGATAAAGAAAGGGGGAACTGATAAGTAAAACAAATGGCTGTCTTCAAGTTTCCTTTTTATTTTCTGTACTAAGACAAAAGCTTAAGAGGCTTTTTCTTCCACCAGCAGGCTGTCTCCTCCAGCTGTCCGGTTCAGGACAGATAGGTTAACGGTCAGTTCTGAACATGGTCACCTGAAGCTGCAGGTGATTACAGCTCATGTGAGTGAGCAGTGGCTGGGTCATGCCTTAAGACAGCATGTCACAGCAGTCCTCCTCACTCTCAGGCAGGACATTCAGGACCCATTTCCATGACGTTTCCCCTGTCTAGGGGAATGGTTGGTCTACAGGTCCCAATTAGGAATGAACATTCATGGACATTTCAACATTTTGAAATTATGAGGTTGTGCATTTGCTGCTATGCACTCCATAAATAAGAGCCTCTGACCAAGCCTGACAGCTGAAGACGTCTATCCATAGAATCAGAAATAGTTACGAAGCAGTTACTCTTGTCACACAAAGTAACAACATTAACGTCATCTTAAAGGACTCTATGCCTCATCCAGCCATGCTCTTTTGACCATGGACGCAGTGCCAGGTACTAATTCCTACCTAGAGTGCAGGCCTCACCAGATCAGCAGAAAGTTAAATACACAATAACTCTCAAGTCACCATTGCACCAGTGATTTTCTCATATTGTGTAATCCCCATTTAAATGATATTTTATTATACCAAAATAAAAAGTTTTAATTTCATATGATCCTATTTGTTGATTGTTTTTGTCTCATTTACTGAATAGACAAGAGTCCTACTCAGAAAACCCTTTCCTATGCTTAAAACTTGGAAGATTTTCTCTACTGTATTCTTTGGCATTTTTAGGGAATCACGTCTCATTTTGACATCCATGACACATTTGGTGCAGTTTGTGTATGGTAGAAGTTCAAGAGCAGAGTTTCATTTTCTACATGCTGAAAACAATTTCTCATAATCGGCATATCTGAGACAGTGTCTCAAATGCCAACAAACATATGGAATACAAATATGTGTGTAAAGTTACCCTAGTTACACACAAGTACATGCTGCTTACCAAGTGGACCACTTTGAGATACCCAAGCATGTAGTAATACAAGGTCAAATTCTGACCGTGGTAACAATCTGCATAAGAATAAATTTCAACAGGACTTACAGCCTGACACAAATACTCTAGATTGTGTTGTCATTTTCTTGAGTCCCAAGACCCATTTCTCACAACGTATAATAATATTTGGAGTGCCCATAATTTCAGCTCTGAGTGTCTCTTTAATGATTACATTTTTTACCAAATCTAAATTTTTCTAAATGCTGCATAGGAAGTGAGGAAAAAAGAACACATATGCTATGATCATTGTAAAATAAAATATCTTAGTTACTGTGGATGCTATAATAATAGCTGTGGCTGAAAATTTAACATAGACCTACCAGCTGTATCACTCCTGGATGTGCATACTTTCCAGGGGAGTTCACTATACTGAATCACATATATGTGTGTGTGTGAGTTTGAGTGTAATTCTTATCATTGCACTTCCTATAACAAATGATTCAGGGAATAAGATTAGATAAACACCAATATATGCATGGATAAAGAAAACATTATATGCATAAATCATGCAAGATAATCAACAAATAAAATTATAGAATAAAATTACGTAATTCTCAAGAAAGTTGTTTCAATCATCTATAACAAGTCAAAGACATAGACAACTCTCCAAAATACAAATAACACATATCTTCTTTCATAAATGGAATCTAGAAAAAATAGGAAAGAATGAAAAATTTTGCAGAACTGTGAGGGCAAATATTTTAGATGGAGGGAGTACAACAGGGAAACGAGCAGGTGCACACAAATAAACTTTATGGAATAAAGTTAAACAATAATTAGAAAAATAAAAATTAAATGATTTTATATGAAAGTGAATACATTCGGATTTTGTTTGTATCTCCCACAATAAGATCTCATGCCATAACATGGCCCATGGTATCCAGAACTCCCTGTGTAGCCCACACTGTTCTAAAACTCATGTCTCCCAAGGGCTTGGATAAAGTAGATTTACAATTTGTGACATAAATTTTTATATAAATACTAAAAGGAAAGTGAATAAGAAGCCATTAATCAATTTTTTAAACTTAATAAATTGAAAATAAACATGACAAGAAGCAAGAGAAAGATACATATCTAAATAACACTGATAAATCTCTAGGCACACTAGCAAAGAAAAATGAAAGACTATTAAAGTTACTCAAGTAGGCAATGAGAAAGTGGGCATTGCAGATCCCACAGGTGCTAAGATGAAGTAAGGAAATATGGACAAAGCTAGGCTTATGAATTTAAAACTTGGATGAAATACTAATGTAATAATGCTGTCCTTTCAGAATGGCATCCTGTCATCCTGACTCTTCACAGCAGGCATCTAAGCCTCACGAGAACTTGGGCTGTGAGGAATCAGTAGGCTCTGAGAAGACTGCCCCAGCCCTCACTGGAGCTGGGCTAAGGCCCCGATTGTGAGGAGATTGGGGTCTTCCGCATGTGGGGCCCACCCCAGACAGATGCTGAGCCCGGCCTCGCTAATCTGTGGCTGCTCTCACCTTGTGGAACTCCACCGGCCTCTTCCTCCACAAGGCCTCAGCAGTTCCCTAGCACTTCCTAGCCCGAACCTGCTCAGTATCACAGACAGGAAGAACAAGGTCAAGTCTGAGTGGTTAAGAGTCTCTGACTGGATGCTCATTGGACCAGAATGCATCAGAGGCAGACTAAAACCTCACACACCATTTATGATTGGATGTATTGGCTGTGGCTCTATTTGGTGGTTGTCACTTTCTGGTGGGATGTGACTTTGGTGGGAAAGGTCTGAGGTGTCTCTAGCAGGATAAACATTGTGGAGCATCTGAACACTGGGTTCTACACGCCACAGACTTGCAGCTCAGCACAGGATAAGTGCAGTGATCAGGTCTCCATGGTCTGTCTGCTCTTGAGGGACAGAGGGAGGGCCTTGTGGTCAGAGCTGCACACCTACCATCCCACAGTTTTTGTTCTGTCTCACCCTGGCTCTTCTCACCTCTTCTCGCCTGACCTAGCCTCACAATATCTTACCTGACACAGAAAACCCACTTGACTGTGGCTGTGAGGTGACAGGATATTGCAGATTTATTGCAAAGTAGAGAAAATAAAATTGACCACCAGATAGTCACATTTTCAAAATCACACATTTACTTGTATGTGACAGGGACTTTACCCAAGTCAAGGTCGCACACAGCTAGAATAAAGTTGTTTCTTTCCACAGAACTGATTGTGTTTGGTCCCAGTGTGGAAGAGGTACCACCATTCTGAGGTCAACATATCCTTGAAACACACCAGGTCATTTAATTCAGAAGTTTTTATTATTATTATCATCAAATTTCTCTCTGCAGTGATTGTTCCTTTCTGATTAGCTAAGAAAAGTCAAGGTTAATAAAACATTGTGTAATTTATTTCTGGGGATCTTTATTATCTCTTTCTCTTTGTTTAATATATCCTTTATAGATTGATTTGATCTTTCTATAACTGCCTTAACTGGATTATGTGACATACCTGTAATATACTTTATATAATTAGCAAAAACCTGCTTCATTTTCTTAAACATATATGCTGGAGCTTTGTCTGTCTTTATTTGTGCAGGTATACTCAAGATAATAATAATGTAGAGTAAATGTATGATTATCAAATCAGCCTTTGGTGAACCCAAAACAGTTGCCCATTGACAACCTGAACAGGAAAAAGTCTGCTATTACCCACAAACTCTGAGGAACTCTGAAACACAGACTGCAACTACATAGAGAGGACCAAGATGTGAGTGATCACCCCAACAGTGGGGCACCCTAATAAAGGCCCTCCCTACTAGGGCAAAAGCCCGGGTCTTTTCCCCAACTGCTCAGCTCTCTAGCCAGTCTGCAGGCAAGCTCCCTGCAGGTTGGCTACTCCAACATCCCCATACTACCGATAAGACCCTGTAAGCTATGAGTCCCACTCCACCCCCCCTCCAAATTCCTATCCTCCCCTCCACCCCACAACCTCAAAGGAACTCTGGATCACAGGCTGCAATTACACAGAGAGGACCAAGAGAGAAACTCTGAAACACAAACTGCAGCTGTACAGAATGGACCAAGAGAGTGAACCAAGAGGTTGGACCAAGTGAGCAGGCCAAGAGAAATCTCAGCAATTCCCCGAGACAAAAATAGCAACAGTACAGAACAGACCTAGAACAATTTAAAAAGATGTAAACAGCAACTGTTAGGATTGGACCAACAGGCAAAGACACTGATAGCACCAATTAGAAGAAAAGATGAGTAGATCCCAATGGAAGAATTCATTCAACAAGGTAAAAAGCAACATGGTAACACCAGAACCCTGTGGTCATATGCCAGGAAGACTTGATCACCCTAACCCAGAAGAAGCAGAAGAAAATAATTTTAAAATATAAATTTATGAGGGATGATAGAGGTGCTTAAGAGGAAATGAAAATTTCTCTTAAAGAAATGGAGGAAAAGACAAACAAAAATGGAAGAAATCAATAAATCTCTTAAAGTATCCCAGGGAAACAAAGAAAAGAAGAATCAAACAGCTGAAACAAACAGTTCAAACAGCTCAAGACTTGAAAAACGAAATAGAGGCAATAAAGGAAACACAAACAGTGGGAATTCTGTATATGGAAAACCTGGGTAAACAAATGGGAACTACAGTTGGGAGCCTAACCAACAGAGTACAAGAGATGGAAGAGAGAGTCTCAGGTGTGGAAGATACTATGGCGGAAATAGATTCATTGGTTAAAGAGATTGTTAAATCCAATAAAATCCTAACCCCAAACATTCATGAAATCTGGGACACCATGAAAAGACCAAACTTAAGCATAATAGATAGAAGGAGAAGAACTCAAACTCAAAGGCACAGAAAATATATTCAATAAAATCATAGAGGAAAAGTAAAGAAGGATATTTCTATGAAGGAAAAAGAACCTTAAAGAACATCAAGTAGACTGGACCAAAAAATAAGTCCCCTTGCCATATAATAATCAAAATTCAAAACATAGAGAATAAAGAAAATTAAGAGCTACTGAGAAAAGAGGCCAAATAACATAAAAAGTGAGACCTATCATGGTTACACCTGATTTCTCAATGGAAACTCTGAAAGGCAGAAGATTCTGGACAGATGTGATGCAGACACTAAGTGACCATGGATGCAAGCCCAGGCTACTACTACACTACCCCACAAAGATTTAAATGAACATTGGTGGAGAAAACAAGATATTCTAGGACAAAACCAGATTTCAACAATACCGATCCACAAATCCAGCCCTCCATGTAAAACTAGAAGGAAAACTCCATCCAAGGAAGCTAACGACCTGTAAAAACACAGGCAACAGATAACCACATACCAGCAAACCCCAAACAAGGGAAACACACAAGCACTACTATAGAAAAATAACAGTTTTTGCCTGGCAATCTTGTCTACTTCCCCTCTCCAGGCGGATGACTATACGATTTTCTTTGGGTTCACTTTCTTATTTAGCTTCTCTAGGATCACAAATTATATGCTCAATGTCCTTTATTTATGGCTAGAAACCGATTATGAGTGAGTACATCCCATGTTCCTCTTTTTGGGTCTGGGATACCTCACTCAGGATAGTGTTTTCTATTTCCATCCATTTGCACGCAAAATTCGAGAAGTCATTGTTTTTTACCGCTGAGTAGTACTCTAATATGTATATATTCCACACTTTCTTCATCCATTCCTCCATTGAAGGGCATCTAGGTTGTTTCCAGGTTTTGGCTATTACAAACAATGCTGCTATGAACATAGTTGAACAGATACTTTTGCCATTTGATGGGGCATCTCTTGGGTATATTCCCAATAGTGGTATTACTGGATCTTGGGGTAGGTTGATCCCAAATTTCCTGAGAAATCACCACACTGATTTCCAAAGTGGTTGCACAAGTTTGCATTCCCACCAGCAATGAATGAGTGTGCCCCTTTCTCCACAACCTCTCCAGCAAAGGCTATCATTGGTGTTTTAGATTTTAGCCATTCTGACAGGTGTAAGATGGTATCTCAAAGTTGTTTTTAAAAAAGGAAAAAGAAAAAGAAAAGAAAAATAACAGTAATTTACAGACACTCTTCATTAATATCTCTTAATATCAGTGGACTCAATTCACCCATGCAAAGACCCAGGCTAAGAGAATGCATATGAAAGCAAGATCCATTCTACTGTATACAAGAAACACACTTCAACGTCAAAGACAGACATTACCTCAGTGTAAAGTTTTGGGAAAAGATTTTCCAATCAAGTGCACCTAAGAAACAAGCTGGTATACCTCCACCAATATCTAACAAAATAGATTTCAAACTAATACCAATCAGAAGAGATGGAGGAGGACATTTTATTCTCATAACAGGACCAATTCATCAAGGTGAAATCTCAGTCCTAAATACCTATGTCCCAAATACAAGAGAACCCATATTTGTAAAAGAAACATGACTAAATCTTTTAGAATTTGACCCTGGGTTGTCTCAAGATTGTAGATACAGCGAGGACAACATTCAGCCCATCCTTTAACCAGATTGGGTTCTATAGCTACGTTCAAGACAATAATAATGTCTTATGAATTGAATACAAGCATTTGTTGCAAGAAACACAAAAGTGTCATACAAGAACATGCCACAAAACAAACAAACAAAAAAAAACTTGAGCTAAAATACCTCTTTTTTTTTCTTCCTGAGACTCTCTCACAGTTTCCCAAGGCATGAATCAGTATGAACCATTTTGACTGTATTTTGACACTTTGAATATTAAGTATGTCCACTGATGCTTCTGGGAGTTTAGTATGGCCTGGTCACAGATAACACAAGGAAAATATGTGTTGGCTATTATCCACTACCAGTCCAGCTGTTAGAATAGAAAACAGAGTATACAAATATTCATTGGATTGACAATTTTGTGTGATTAACATTCCTAGTTTCCCCAGTTCTATCTGTGAACTTGTGAACCTTTTGATTCCCTACAAATTATAACATTTGTACCTTTACTTTCGTACCTCCAACTCTCCTATATACCACACATCCCAGTTCTCCTTCAACTGTGTCCGTTTTTCATGCATTGTTATTTTTTTTAATATTTTAAATATTTATATGATTTATTATAATTTTTTAATTATTTATTTTTATTCTTTTTTAATTAAAATTTCCACCTGCTCCCCATTTCCCATTTCCCTCCCCCTTCTCCCACATATTGCCTCCTTCCCCCACTCCCCTCCCCCTATCCCCACTCCTCTTCTCCTCCTCCCACTCCATTCCCCCTCCCTCTCGATACTGAAGAGCAGTCCAAATTCCCTGCCCTGTAGGAAGACCAAGGTCCTCCCACTTCTATCTAGGTCCAGGAAGGTGAGCTTCCAAACAGGCTAAGCTCCCACAAAGTCAGTTCATGTATTCGGATCAAAACCTAGTGCCATTGTCCTTGGCTTCTCATCAGCCTTCATTGTCTGCCATGTTCACAGAGTCCAGTTTCAACCCATGCTTATTCAGTCCCAGTCTAGCTGGCCTTGGTGGGCTCCCAATAGATCAGTTCCACTGTCACAATGGGTGGGTGACCCCTCGTGGTCCCGACTTCCTTGCTCATGTTCTCCCTCCTTCTGCTCCTCATTTGGACCTTAAGAGCGCAGACCATTGCTCCAAATTGAGTCTCTGTCTCTATCTCGATCTATCGCCAGATGAAGGTTCTAAGGTGATATGCAAGATATTCATCAGTATAGGATAGGGTCATTTCAGGTTCCCTCTCCTCAGTTACCCAAGGTACCAGCTGGGGACATCTCCCTGGACACCTGCGAGCCCCTCTAGAGTCAAGTCTCTTGCCAATCCTAAGATGGCTCCCTTAGTTAGGATATATACTTCGCTGCTCCCGTATCCACCCTTCCTATATTCCAACCATCCCAATCCCCCAAGCTACTCCCATCCTCCCCTTCTCACGTTTCTACCCAATTTCCCCTTAGCCCCATGCCACCTCACCCTCAAGTTCCCAGTTTTTGCCCAGCAATCTTGTTTAATTCCTCCATACAGGCAGATGACTATACGATTTTCTTTGGATTCACTTTCTTATTTAGCTTCTCTAGGATCACAAATTATATGCTCAATGTCCTTTATTTATGGCTAGAAACCAATTATGAGTGAGTACATCCTATGTTCTTCTTTTTGGGTCTGGATTACCTCACTCAGGATAGTGTTTTCTATTTCCATCCATTTGCATGCAAAATTCGAGAAGTCATTGTTTTTTATCGCTGAGTAGTACTCTAATATGTATATATTCCACACTTTCTTCATCCATTCCTCCACTGAAGGGCATCTAGGTTGTTTCCAGGTTCTGGCTATTACAAACAATGCTGCTATGAACATAGTTGAAAAAATACTTTTGTCATATAATAGGGTATCTCTTGGGTATATTCCCAAGAGTGGTATTACTGGATCTTTGGGTAGGTTGATCCCAAATTTCCTGAGAAATTGCCACACTGATTTCCAAAGTGGTTGCACAAGTTTGCATTCCCACAAGAAATGGATGAGTGTGATCCTTACTCCACAACCTCTCCAGCAAACGCTATCATTGGTGTTTTAGATTTTAGCCATTCTGACAGGTGTAAGATGGTATCTCAAATTTGTTTTAATTTGAAATTCCCTTATTGCTAAGGAGGTTGAGCATAACCTTAAGTGTCTTTTGGCCATTTGAATTTCTTCTGTTGAGAATTCTCTGTTCAGTTCAGTGCCCCATTTTTAATTGGGTTAATTAGCATTTTAAAGTCTAGTTTCTTGAGATCTTTATATATTTGGAAGATCAGAACTTTGTTTGTTGCAGAGTTGGTGAAGATCTTCTCCCAGTCGGTGGGTTGCCTTTTTGTCTTAGTGACAGTGTCCCTTGCTTTACAGAAGCTTCTCAGTTTCAGGAGGTCTCACTTATTCAATGTTGTCCTTAATGTCTGTGCTGCTGGGGATGTACGTAGGACGTGATCTCCTGTACCCATATGTTGTAGAGTACTTCCCACTTTTTCTTCTATCAGGTTCAGTGTGTTCAGACTAATATTGAGGTCTTTAATCCATTTGGACTTGAGTTTTGTGCATGGTGATAGATATGGATCTGTTTTCATTCTTCTACAGGTTGACAGTCAGTTCTGCCAGCACCATTTGTTGAAGATGTTCTCTTCTTTCCATTGAATACTTTTAGCTCCTTTATCAAAAATCAGGTGTTCATATGTTTGTGGGTTAATATCAGTGTCTTCTACTCGGTTCCATTGATCGACTTCTCTGTTTTTATGCCAATACCAAGCTGTTATCAATACTGAAGTTCTGTAATAGAGTTTGAAGTCAGGGATGGTAATGCCTCCCGAAGCTCCTTTATTGTATAAGATTGTTTTGGGTATCCTGGGTTTTTTGTTTTTCCATATAAAGTTGATTAATGTCCTCTCAAGATCTGTGAAGAATTTTGATGGGATTTTAATGGGGATTGCATTGAATCTATAAATTGCCCTTGGTAGAACTGCGATTTTTACTATGTTGATCCTCCCAATCCAAGAGCAAGGGAGATCCTCCCATTTTCTGGTATCCTCCTCAATTTCTTTCTTCAAAGACTTAAAGTTCTTGTCAAATAGATCCTTCACTTCCTTGGTTAGAGTTACCCCAAGATATTTTATGCTATTTGTGGCTATCGTGAAGGGTGATGCTTCTCTGATTTCCCTCTCTGCTTCCTTATCCTTTGTTTATAGGAGGGCAACTGATTTTTTGGAGTTGATCTTGTATCCTGCCACGCTACTAAAGGTGTTTATCAGCTGTAGGAGTTCTTTGGCGGAGTTTTTGGGGTCACATATGTACACTATCATATTGTCTGCAAATAATGAAAGTTTAACTTCTTCCTTTCCAATTTGAATCCCTTTAATCCCCTTATGTTGTCTTATTACTATCGCTAGAATTTCAAGCATATACTCAAAGGACTTGAATCCTACCACCATGATACTTGTACATTCATATTTATAATAGGGTGGAAATAGGGTCAAAATGGAATCAGTCTAAGTATCCAGCAACAGATAATGAATAAGGAAAATGTAATACATATATCTTATAAAATTTCATTCAACTACAAAGAAAAACAAAATTTTAAAATTTGTATAAATGGATGAATATAGAAATTATTATATTAAGCAAGATAACTGAGACTTAGAAAAATAAATATTTCATTTTTGCCCTCATATGTGAGTTCTAGCTTTTAATGTTTTGCAGGTGTATATATGTGTATGGGTGTTGGTATAGGTCATCAAACAAGAAAGAGGACTACAGGAACAGAAAGAAAAGATTTTTGAGGAAGTGGAAAAGTGTAGTGGGACACATGTGAGATAAAGGGAGAAAAAACAAAAGGGCAGAAAGGGAACAAGGGGAGTTGACAAAGTTGTTTGGTTATTTGGATGTACCGTCTGCAGAGATGGAGATTGCAGATATTTTTCATCTATACTGTGTCTTTCCTTTATATGTCTTTTGATGAGCTTTAGTGAAAAGTTTTAAATTATATCAAAGTTAAGTGTATCATTATTATTGTAATGTTTACTGGGTAATTATGAAAGAATAGCCAAATGAAAGATACAAGAAAAGTCAGGCTTTGGAGAGTGGGTATTGTGTATTTTGTGCCTTTCTGAGCACATCATCCTCCCAGAAATCTGACAAGTGTACAAAACAAGAAATTCGTAAAATTAATTGTTTAGAATTTTGGCAGACATACCCAGTCTACTTTCCAATTCCAATTAAAATTGCAAACATTTATCATGAGTTTCCTTCTATCGAGCATTCTCACACTGAAGCTATGTAGAGGAACTCACCTGAGATCATCCCATTGCCATAATTTCTGATGTGAGCAAAGGGGTTTCCTTGTGAATTACAAAAGACACTCCTATTACTAGGTATATTCAAAAAGTTTTATGAGCTCTCTGCCAAGAATTAGGTGCAAAAGCTAATTATATTTCTTATGCCATTGGTTATACTCTAGTATCTGATCTTAGATCACTTAAAATGAAAGTGTCTAGCAGTTACAGATACTAGGACTTTACTAGTGTTCCATTGTGTCATAAACATTCAAAAGTCAAACTGCATGTTGCACTCTTCCAAGATAAAACTGCATATAATGTCAAGCATCCATTTGACCAGATTTACCAAAACAAGAGCAGCCTCAGTGAACCTGAGTCAATATCAGCTCCTTTTACACTGTTCATAGACATTGGTACAGTTGATATCTCTTGTTACGTAACTCCTATCCTTATTCCTCTACTCTCCCTTTTTATATATTTACATCAAAGCTTTCCAATCTTCAGCAGTAATTTAGAGGTTTAGCAACTGCAGTCCAGCAAGTGCTTTCTGAGCCCACTCCATCTAGAGAGACATTGACTGCACAGTAACAGTGCTAGAAGACTCTCCTGACAACTGGGTGGTCACTAATCCACTGTGCCATTCATGGTGAAGGCATGTTCTGAAAATGAAGATCTGAAAAATTCAGACACTAAAGAATAGAAAGTATTCTTTTTCTGATACTTAAGTTTAAAATCACAGTCCCTCAATTACTGATTACATAAAAACAAAAGTGAAGTATTGTGGTCAAGAATACAGGGCATATACCAACGGACATGCCAAACCAAAAAAGGCAAAGCCCACGAGTTCTCAACGCTACACAAAGAACTATAGGCAACTAGAAAATCTAGGAGCTGAAGAAATTGTTTCCCCAGGGAAGAGCATACGAATTTGTTGTCCAGTGCAAAACAAAACACACATAGGTAGCATTATATGTACCCAACAGATTATATTCAGAAATGTATATGCATATGTGCATCCAATAACAATTAGTAAAAGTAAAGACCATGTATTTGAAGGAGAGCAGGAAGGAGTGTATGGGATGACTTGGAAGGAGGAAAAAGAGGGAAAATTCTTATAATTATATTGTAATCTCAAAACTAAAATTTAAAAAATATAGTGAGTAAAGTACAGTCATTATATTAACATTCCACATCCTTAATAGTACAATTGTGGACTCGTGAGCATCCTTCTCCTACTGATTCTCTATAGTCTCTCAAAAAGGAGGAATCTATCTATTAGGGATACCTTCTTAACCACTTAATTATGAGAGCTGGTTATGGCATAAAGTTAGCCCTTCATGTTTACCTGTTCCTATTATGGTTTCTCTTTTAAAATGTCCCAAAGGCTCCTGTGCTGAAGGCTTAGTTCCAACCTTGCAGCATCATTGAGAGGTGACAGAATATGATGCACTTACCTTATCAGTTAACTAATCCATCAATGAATTTGTAAGTGAGTGGGCAAATTTGAGGGACATAGCAATAACAAGTAGGTAACTAGGGATACATCTGATTTTCTTTTTATTTATTCTTCTCTCATAAAATACTTTCTGACCACAGCATCCACTCTTCCCAACATCCCCCCTCTTCTTCTCCCCGAGATCCATGGCTCCTGAGCTTCTCTTAAGAAAAGAGCAGGCCTCCCAGTAATATCAGTTGAACAGTATATAAAAAGATGCTTTATTTCTAGATCCAAACCCTCATATTAAGGCTGGTTAGGACAACCCAGCAGAGGAAAAAGAGTTCCAAAAGAAGGCAAAAGTGTCAGAGACACCCCATCTCCAGCTTTTGGGAATCCCACAAAATCTCAAGCTAAAAAAATTCACATCATGTATGTAGAGTACAATTCCCACACAACTCATTGGACTGGAGACATCTAGCTGGTGCCTATGTAGAACTTTCACCCCCATGATCTAATATCTTTGGTACAGGAAGTATTCTACAGGCTACCAAATGAGAAATGTATATACCAGCCCAGCCACAAAACTTTGTTATCCTGCCTATACGATATACTAAGGCTCAACAGTGGCACAATGCAGTGCATTGTGGGAGTAATTATCCAATGTATGGTTTGATTATGCGGCATTGCTTGAGTGTCCAGGAACCAGGGATTAGGATAAAAATGCTAATGCTCAAAAGCAAAAATAAAAGTAAGAACGAAATGACCCTCGAAGATATTCTGCCACACTCATAGATCAGAGCCTTCCTTATTCAGTCATCATCATAGAAGCTTCCCTGCTGCAGCGATGGAAACAAATTCAGAGACACACAGACAGACGTTTCACAGAGAGAAAAACCTTGGAACACAGAGCTCTACATGGAAAATATTCGTCAAACTCTCCTCTCAGAGATCAGAGAACCCAGAGGAAGAGGAGGCAAAAAGAGGAAAAGTCAGAGGAGATGCAGGACACCAAGAGAAGAAGGCTCTGAAGCAACTGAGCAAAGCTTATATGAACGCAGACTGTGGCAGCAGGCACAGAACCTACTCGGGTCTGCGCCAGGTCCTCTGTGCATATAATAGAGCTTTTCAGTTTAGTGTTTTCATGGATTCCTGAATGTGCAAATGAGTGGGTCTCTGGTTCTTGTGCCTTTTCTTGAGCTCTTCCTTCTATTGATTTTTCATTGTACAGCTTCTATGTGATGGTTTTTGTCTTATCTTGTATTTAATTTCATCATGTTTGGTTGTTATCACTTAGAAACCCGTTCTTTTCTAATGAGAGACAGAAGGGAGTGTATCTTGTGGGGAGGGAGGATGGAGAGGGAGGGGGAGTAGTAGAGGGAGGACAAACTGTAATCAGTACATATTTTATGAGAGAAAAATCCATTTTAATTAAAAGAGAAATAAAGAAATGATGGATTTGATACAACTGGAAAACAACAGATGAATAATTTGGTCATTGCACTTTCTTTTTTATTTTTATTTTAATTTTTGTTGTATAAGTAATACCATTCAAAATTTCCACCTCTTCCCCTCCTCCCATTTCCCTCCCACTCTCCCATTCACCCTCCCTCTCCCCTCCAGTTCTAAGAGAGGGTGGGGTACCCTTCCCTGTGGGAAGTCCAAGGCCCTCCCCACTCCATCCAGGCCTAGGAAAGTGTGCATCCAAACAGACTAGTATCCCAAAATGCCAGTACATGCAGTAGAATCAAATCCCAGTGCCATTATCATTGGCTTCTCAGTCAGCCCCCATTGTCAGCCACATTCAGAGAGTCTGGTTTGATCACATGCTCCTTCAGTCCCAGTCCAGCTGGCCTTGGTGAGCTCCCTTAGATCAGTCCCACCATCTCAGTGGGTGAATGAACCCATCACGGTCCTGACTTTCTTGCTCATCTCCCACTTTCTGCTCTTCAACTGGACCTTGGGAGTTCAGTCCAGTGCTCCAATGTGGATCTCTGTCTCTATCTCCATCCATCGCTGGACGAAGGTTCTATGGTGATATTCAAGATAATAATTAGTTTGGCTATGGGATAAGGCCAGTTCAGGCACCCCTCCTCTTCTGCCCAAGGACCTAGCTGGGGATATCCCCTTGGACATCTGGGACTGGGAACCCTTCTAGAGTCAAGTATCTTGCCGACCCTAAAATGGCTCCCTTAATTAAGATATCTTTTTCCCTGCTCCCATATCTGCCCTTCCTCCATCTCAATCATCCCACTCTCCCAAGCTCTCCCCAGTCCTCCCCTTCTCCCTTCTTTCTCCCCCTCTCCCCTTGCCCTCATCGCGTCCCAACCCCCATGCTCCCAATTTTTGCCTGTGGCAAAGCTGATGCAGTGGAAAGATGGTTAGGCTACTGGGACACCCTCCTTGTGGATGAGGTGATTCAGATGTTTTTGATAGAACTATTTCTCAGGAGAAAGGGCTGCTGCAGAGTGAGGCTGCTCTGCCCAGAGCTATGGCCTATCCATAAGGACTCTCAGGAGGTCAATGCAGTGACTTCTGATACTCACCAGTGAGAAGAGAGTGTGAGTCTCCTGGGGAGAGTAAAATGGAAATGACTCGGAACACAGAAGAACTTTAGTATAATATGCATAGATCTCATTGTTTTCCAGAAAAGAAGAAGTGTTCTATGAGTAGTAATGTGTGTGTTTGTGGGTTTTTTTGTGTGTGTGTGTGTGTGCATCTGTGATACTGGGACATTGCCTTGAAGGACATGGTCCTCTCTCCTGAGACACAATCTTGTTGACATCAGGCATGGTTTTTTATGATAACAAAAGCTTTTCAAAACAATGTAGAGATGAGGATGGAGATTGTGTGTGTCCCCTGTATGCAGTAAGGAAAGGATGAAGAGAAAGTCTGGAGTAGCTTATCAGAAGCAGAAACTACTTAATTATCTCTTCAAGTACTGTGATTGGAGGTAGGTGGCACAGTTAATTTATCAAGCCGGGCCTGTGGAGGGTGAATTAAAGTATATAAAAGGATAATTAATACTCAAAACATTTTCCTGTTATTTTTATTCTAATTACCTACTGTCTGCTTCTGTTAAGACTTTTATAGTTTGTGCAG